>NC_071977.1:12378330-12432433 GCF_026283585.1 Hylaeus volcanicus
TCATTGTTTATAAAAAATAAGTTAATAAATTACAATTTTACACAGTTCTTTTGGAAATCGATCGGTGTACGAATACTTTCTACACCCACTGTATATGGTACTATTATGGTACTGTATTTTGATAATGTTATACTGCTGTCGTCTGTATGCTCTACTTGAGATAACGAAAAATGTATTCTTGTTTTTTATTTATCGTGGGAATAGTTTTTATATAAATATTGTATTATTAATAAGAACTAAAGGAAATCCATGGGCCATTTAGGCACAAAATCTAAAGATATTTAATGCATATTGCAATACGTCTTTATGGCTGTTAGGACAGCAATATTAATTTTTAATTCTTGGTTTTTATAGTTATAAATGTTACCCAATACAGGGTCGATGGAAGTCTTCAGTAGATGAATTAGAATCGTCCGATGTAGAGTCACAGGCTGACTGGAGTTCGCAGACGGAAATTGTTTTTTCTCTATAAAAAGATAACATATTAGTCTGAATCCCACAGACGCAGTAAAAATATATAAAGTAATTTAAGTGACATATCCTTTAAACGTTTGTGCATCCACAAGTGCACGTATTATTTTAGATTACTAAGTTATATCATATGAACTGTTTACAAAAATGTTTAAATGGTGTACATGGCGCCATTTACATGGTTATTACCGACATTATGATAATGATCGATAATTGTCGATAAAAAAAACCCATTCAAATGGCGCCATCTAGCGGTAATACATCGAACTAATTTCGGAGTTTGGTCAGCGCCTCTATCGGGAAAACGCCCAAGTTTCTCCTTGAATAGTTCCTTTTTCAATTGCTAGATGGCGCCATTAAGTAAAGAATAACAAAATTCAGTTTTAAAACAATTTTAATGCACACGATAGTAATTACAGAATCAAATGGTTGCTTAGCACATAAACATATGTGCTTTTACACTATTTTTTAATTAAAATTAGTTAATGGCGCCATCTAACGGTGGAGAAAGGAACTATTCGAGGACAAACTTAGACATTTTCCCGGTGGTGCGCTGTACGGAGGTCGGGATTTTAGTTCGGAGTATTCACCGCGAGATGGCGCGTCGATTGCGCGCCAACATTTGAACGTATCTTATATAATTTATCTTTTATAACGTAGTAATCTAAAGTAATACAAGAATAAATACAAAAATAAGTAATACAAAGAATATTTCACTTAAATTACTTTATATATTTCTACCCTGCAGAACTGTAGTTGTTATACCTACATAAGTTACTCGCATAACTTTATTACGATGCTTTACCTTATCGAATATCGCACGTAGTCTTATTACCAGAGTTCATTTTCTCGTGAAATGGTATGTACTGTATAATTATTTTATTATTTATCCTTGGTAATCTTGTTACGCGTTTTATAATTTTATAAACGCATAACATTTTCCCTCAGGGGCTGTAGCTATCTTTGATTGTAGCTACAGTACGGGTTTAGCGATCCCGAGGTACCCGAGCCAGTGAGAGCCCCAATAGACGTGTAAAAAAATTAAGAAACAATGTAAAACATAAAGGATTGGTGTGAAACAATTTAAATGTGATATGGAAAAGAAAACACTGTGCAAGACTTGTGCGATAGTTACAATAATTAAACAGATTACGCAGCCTTATAAGACAAAGATCGTAATTTGAATTAGTTATGCAAACATTAAGAGAAACTTATTGATTTACTTTTTGGAGATCAAAGTCTTACCTGATGCATGGCTCATGGAGACTTGCAGTAGAGGAAGTCGACTCGTTCGAAGCATTGTAACATACTGATTGAGTTCCACAAACGCGTAATTTCTTCTCTGTTCTAAATATTGGAGAAAATAAAAGTAGAAGTGTTTATCTTTCAATTCATTACGTTGATCTTTCATTTTCTTCTTCAGAATTGCGACTGTTACCTGGTACATGACTCTTGGAGACTTGAAGTGGTCGAATTCGAATTGTTTGATTTATTATGACACACGTACTGATTTCCACAAGCGCAATATCTCTTTATTCTTTAAAAAAATGATCAGTTAAATAATTTGATTCCGTGGTCAAAAATTACATTTTAATTTCTTCTTTCGGAATAAAAGATGATACCTTATAGTCGTATTTTGTGTTAGTGAATTAAATTCGTCTGAAGCGTTGTGACACACTTGGTTCTCACAAACGGATGTTGTCTGTTCTCTGTGAGAAACGAAAAAATAAACGGCATAATACATTAATTTTTAATCGTCCATTCGAAGATATTGAATTACCTAGCATATGGCTCTTGGAGGCTTTCAGTAGTGGAATTAGAGTCGCCTGAAACATCTTTGCACACTGTCTGAATCCCACAAACGCAGGGTTTTTTCTCCCTTTTCAATGTTGACAGAAAAAAAAAGTTGACATAAAAATAAAAGTGTTGTGTCGTACTAAAATTCATTATATTGATTGTTCATTTTCTTCTTTAGAATTACAAATTTTACCTGATGCATGGCTCTTGGAGACTATCAGTAGTCGAATTCGAGTCGTCTGGAGCATTTTGATATACTGTCTGAAGCTCACAAACACAGGATCTCTTCTTCCTTTTGAACATTGAAACAGAGAAAGATAATAATTTTATACCACGTTTGGTAATGATTAATAATATTCTTCATTAAAACAGCAACTGTTACCCAATACACGGTTTATGGAAACTTGCACCAGTGGAAGTGGAGTCGTCTGACGCATTTTTACACACGGACTGATTCCCACAAATCCGTGATCTCTTCTTCCTTTGAAAATTAAACCAATGAAAAATATAAATTTCACACCGTTTGTTATTATATTACTTGGTGCGTGGCTTTTGAAGACTTTCGATAGTCGAAGTGGATTCACTCGAAACTTGTTTATTGCTACGAAAATAAAACTTTCATTTCGTATATAGGCAATATTACCCGATTTCTAGGTACTTTTGGTCCAATTATAAGTGTTACCTGGTAGTATCACACAGCCTTTGTAAATCTGAAGTACCGACACTGGATTCGTCGGACACATTACGATAGATTAAACGGTTCCCACAGTTAGAGATTCTTCCTTTCCTTTTAAAAATTAAGATAATGAGAAAAGGTCTCGTATATTTTGTTACAGTTTCTTTCAATCTTCTTCGCCTACTTTGAGTTGTACTTGTGGAGTGATTTGGTGGATTTTGATTCGTTCGATGCATCGCAACACACTGATCTATCCTCGGAAACGAAAGCTTTCGTGACATCTCCCCATTTACTAATTAAATTGATATTAAAAATTAGGAAAATGTTTCACGACTGTATAATAATTCTATTATTTTTTCCATTACTTTTAACCAACGCTAGGGATGCAAATTTTACCTGCAATGTTTTATTGGCGAGTTTCTAACGCATGTATCAGATTTCTGCGTCAGTAGGCAACAGAGAACATAGTCCCTATAATCAGGAGCGTGTCTGGCCATTGTTTGTTCGAAAATAAAATAAATAAGAAACTGAACATTGCAAAGGGAGAAAGAAGAATTGTATCGGCTACATTATATCACGATGTAGGTTAAAAACATTCACGATTTGCAAATGTTTTCTATGTCATTTTAAGATATGCTAGACTTCGAGATGCAATTATGCTTTACACTCATACAAGGTTTCATTTCAATCAGCATTTTCAGGTTTGAAATCTTCTTTTACTTGACGTTGTTTCTTTTAAAAAAATAGTTCACTTTATACGAGCACTTATTTTACAGTGCAAATTTTCGAAAGACTTCTTCAAACATTAAGAAAATATCGTTTCACTGGAAGTTGTTTCGGACGTGAACTTCCTTGGATACTTTGATGAAATGAAAAGCATCGTTAACTGCCAGTTACCCATTTGCAATTAACCCTTTGCACTCGAGAGGTGATTCTCAGTCACCGCTAGATTTTCTTTAGGTTTAATTTCTTTGGAACTCGAAATGTCAATAACATGATTGTCGTTGATGCAAAGGTGACCTGATTCTCAAATCTCAAATTAAGGATCTCATTTACGAAATTAATCTAAGCTTAGCATTCGTGACAATAGAATGCTAAGAAAGCATCTCGAGTTGCTGATAGATACCAGAAGACAAAGCCTCGAGTGCAAAGGGTTAACCCATTCACTGGCAGGAAAATTTAAAGCGTTTTGCCTTGAACGCCAAGATTTAATACAGATGTGTAATCTAAGTTATTATTTTGATAATAAAAAGTGATATTAAATTTGTTGTTTTAAAAAGAAAATTTACTTCTCCCTCGAGTAATTGCAATCAATTTGAACTACGAGACACATGTCGTAGTTGACAGTGAATGGGTTAAATATTAATAAACAGTAATGGATTTTCGGGTGTTTGAACGGATTAGTAGGTATCGATGGACCCTACTAGGTATCTGTATGAAATTCGAAAGAGTTTCGATGACGTTAAGCCAAGTTACAAACCTTTTATATTTTAAAATGCAGACGAATTTCGGGGAAGGGTTCCTTAACGTTAATGTTTCTCGGATAGCCGAAACGCAGGAAGAAAGGCGAGAAAGAAAAAGCGAGACAATCGCGAGGACCAGGCACGAGTTCGTGGGTGCGGTTCCAATTATCCACAGTGGCTCTCGGAAAGGAAAAAGGACCACTGGAGGCCCCTAGGCCGTAAAAAGGGTGGGGTCCTTGCGTTTCCTTTTCTTCCTGTTTCTTCATTCAACCCTCCCCAGAGATCGTGTCGAATCGATTCTCTGCGACTCGTTTGCAAGCCGTCCAGCGAGTGACACACCGGATACGTGGTCGCCGCGTATCATCATTTATTTTTCCCAACGAGAATATTTCGCATACTTTCGACCATACCTCCGATACCTCTTCAAATTTTCATTTCATGTAAGACAGGACCGATCTTGGGGGTGTTTCGATAATATCGTTCAATCTTCCATCCCCTATGTCATTTATTAGGTCATTTTATACATTTCTGTCGCTTATTGCTCCGAGAGTTAACTAATTAATATTTGAGCATACCTTCAAATGTTATGGAAAAATCTAGTCACTATTTCTTTCCCCATTTTTGGAATACCATCACCAAGTTTGTATACTTTACTATTTTGGTAATCGAATCAGTAATATTTAAAAATGATTAGGTGTAGAAATTAATTTTCTGTTATACTAAAATGAATTTACCATTTGTTTATAAATATCAAGCATACAAATTTTAATCTTCCCTAAAATTTAATCTTCTTCTTTAAAATTTAAATTTCTTCTCCTTTCTTCTTCAGGTTGAGAATTTAAAGGATTGCTAATTTACCCTAATAAAATGACAAGTAACTATTTTTACTTAAACTACAGTCATAAATGATCGCCAATAAAGGCACAGAATTAATTTCTATACCCAGTCTTCATTACCTCATGATTATTTTTCAATACTTTTATAAAGTGCCCTCCAAAAGATAGATTTTCTGAAAGTTCCAGCCTAGAATACCCCTTCAAACGATCGAACTCTGCATTCCCCTCTCTTGCACGAATTCCACCGCTATCATTATGCAATTTCATGCAATTTCGCCACAGTTATCGCAGCTAAACTCCGAACTAAAGCGATAAACATCAGTAGACGAATGCACGAGCAAGACCAACGGACGATTTATAGCGCAGGCTACCTCTCGGCTCGCTCGTGCTAGCCATGTTCCGATTCTTGCCATTCAGTCAATCCACCCGGGAATCGTCCCGTTTCTTTCCCATTCATGCATCTATTTCTTGCTGGTTCTACTGCAACCCGTTGACGCGACGCTCCATCCTGTTCCCGTCCCGTGGAAGTATACATTTTTGCCGCGTCGACGATCCCGAAAATAGTTCCGACCAGGAAGAGGATCGGTTCTATTTGCGTCGTCGCGGTAGGTCCGTTGTTGTTTTTACGCGAGCCATGGCGTGCGTCCCAATGGTCCAGAAACGGTCCTCGTGAAAAGGCTCGCCGGAGCGTGGCCGAGGAACTCCTCAGCCAACGACCGGTGCTTCGTAAACGAAGAGTCACTCGACGAGCGCGAGCTCTCTCGAATGAGCCCCCGTGAGCCGTGTTACAGAGCGCAGCTACCTGCGTAGGTGAGCCAAGGGATTCGCCAAAATGTTCCAGGTACCAGTTCTGAAAAAAGGAACGCGTTCGTTTTAACCTTTCTTGCATTTGCTTCTACACGTGACCTTGCAAATTGTGAGTTATGTATTGGCTCCGAAATTCGCAAGTGCTTGGAAGTAAGTTTGGGATCGTTACCTTAAAAGGGTATGGTTAGTGCCTGGACTGGTGTAATTGGCGTCGATCGTATTCGAGTGAATTCAATGCTGAAGTAGAGAATTATATCCGATTTAGACAATATATTTATGTATATTCATATCAACGTGTTCGCTGCGACTTCTCTATGAGATGTATTTAGTTATTAAAAAACAAAATTATAAAGCCCTCTTTAGGTATAACTTTATACATTTTTCGTTACATTAATGTATAAGGATTAGGTGACTTATAATTATTTCTATTCCTTTTCTTCTTCTATACATTACAGAATTCCTGAAGAGAGTCTCAAAAAGTTCGAACTGTTAAATAATAATAAGAAACAATGTCCAAAGATTGATTGCAATTACTCGAAGGATAAATTTATAGCATTTCGAGTCGCTAAATAATTGCAAAGAAATTTTGTTTTAACACGTTTACTGCCAGATTAATATTCTTGAAAATGTCTACGTTATTAAATTATGTTCACAGACTATGGAAAACTACATAATCAAACATTTATTCTGGTATTTTTGTAATTTCATTGAGATTCAAGTACTTCATTCAACTTCATCTTTAGTAACACTTAACTTTAATAATTAGGTCCAAATCACCGACATTCAATAAGGGTTAATTTTTCTCGTCTTCGTCAACCCTTACTTGTAATTCTTCCTACTCATTTTATTTTCGTAACACAAGGCCTTGCAGTACAGAATTTCCGAAGAGTCTCGATAAGTTCGAACCGTTACATAATAACAAGTAAATTCGCCAAGTCGTTTACCAACTCTGGTCCAGGTAGTCAAGCCTGTTCCCCATTACACCCCATTTCTAAGAACTCTACAGCGAATGAAACCGAAGTCGCTCGCGGGTAACGCGCGACGAGTTCAGTTTACCGAATCGACAAACCGAGAGAGGGAAGATTAATCGCGTCATCAGTCGCGTACAGCGGTTGCAATTAAAAGTCGCTTCCTCGTTGCCACGGCCCCCGAGAGGGGGCGCCCCGCAACCGTTTTCCATGGTTTACCATGGCAGCCGTACGATAGTAAAAGAGCAAGATAACGACGGAGTAAATTGTATCGCGAGCGTTTTACGCTTTCATTTGCATAAATATTCTTCGGTGCTCGCGTTCTTATTCGAGTATCAGAGCATCGACGCCCCGTTACTCCGTTTCCACCACAATTTATTCCATTCGTTCGCTTTTCCTTCTTTATTTCTTTTTTTCTTCACCAGGAATCCCATATTGCGTCACCGCGTTCGCTCCCGAGACTTTGTGTAGGATTTTACGATTGGGCGAGGTGTGCTCTAAACTCGCCCCGTCCGGTTTCCGCGTAGAGAAAAAATCGCTCGACATCTCGCCTCATTAAGTGCATTCGCTTGTAGAAGGTTATCGAATGAATTGCGCGTGCGATGATAGACGGGTAATTAATGCCGTTTAGCCATTTGAAATTGTTGCGCCGATTTAATCTCCGTCGTTTTCCACGCGTTTCGAATTCGAAGGCGTTTTTACCGCGCGCGTAAATCGCAGCGAAAGAGTCGGGGCTGTGATAAGAAGAGGGTAGAGGGGTCTTAAATGCGAAGGCAATTATTAGGTTGGTGTATATTAAGCTTTTAAGTGGGGAGGTACAGTGAGACGCAAAATTATTGGCGCATACAAGGAGTAATAGGGATGTGGGAGATAAAAGGAGCAGGGAAAGATTTTTCTAGGGTTTTTATTTAATAGCACGTTTACACAGATTTCTGCTATTGAAGGCTTCCGTGAGGGACTCGATTTATTAGAATTAATTAGAAGGTTTAGTACAGGCCTGGCCAACTCAAATAACGTTACAACGAGCCGCACTTTAGGTGCACATACTTTAAAAAAATATAATACAAACACAAAATGAATAAAACTTTATTATTATTCTATGATTCGATATGTTGTTATTATTATTTATCTTTTACTGGCGTGATTAATAACATTTCCTTTTCCTTATATTTTTGTACTACATTTATTTGTATAATATAAACCTTACAACTATGCTTATACATAATCCTTTTACACTAAGCAACTCTTACATAAACACCTACCAATATACACAGAAAACCTAGCTACCAACTAAAGGAAGGCATTATCCCTATAACATGATATAATTAATTCTCGAGTCTTAATTAATGAGACCTTTGTTTATCCTTTCTCTTGCTTAATTTTTATGAATCTATATTTATGTTTGACATTGCAGATTTTAGCTGGTTTTCTAAATTGCCATCACTTAATGAAGCACGTGATGAATTCTTATAAAAATTTCATCTACGTAAAAAATGTTTCACAAATATATATATGTCGATCCAAAAGCACTTACAATTCGTTGTGCAAAATATCTCAAGTTGGAATATTTTTTGGATGTAATATAAGTATTGTAAAAACAGTTTAGACAGTACTGTGGAAAAATAAGGGGAATAGAAGTATCGTTTAATTTTACCAATATTATTGTACAATGTTCAAAAGTAGATGATGATAGTATAAATTCAAGGAGGAATTTAATATTTAGTACTTCATTTATCTTCGACTCTTCTTGAATAATATTCGTATAATTAATTCGTTATTTCACTTGAAATTTTTGCAAAACATAATTTCAAAAAGTAATTGACTTTTTGTATACACTCGTGTAAAGAAAATATTCTCATGGGGCACATGTTAACACAGAAAATCAACGTCAAATAGGTATTAAACTAGATTGCGTTATTGAGTTAAGTTGTCTTAAAAAAACTAAAAAACTACTGGACTGAATTAAAACAAAATCTAATCAGCTCTAACAGTTAGATTGATACACATCGATTGCATCATCGATCATTTTGATCTCGCTATTAGTTGTTTAGAAAACGTTAACGAAAAATTTGTTTACACACACACACACACACCCACACACGCGCGCGCGAACAATTTCTTAAAAATAGGCTAAAATTACTCCAATGATCTTGAAACATGGAGATCTGCTAAAAAAATCGATTTTTCATTTTAGGGGCAAATACAATAACTTTCCTATAAATCGGGAAGTTAATAAATTATATTTTATTTATAAATTTAATTATATTATTCAATTATAAACTATACATCTTTATATCTATACATGATTTGCGGTTATAGGATCAAATTTGTGCATCAGAGAATTTTAAAGAATTATCCAATGTTCAATTTTGGAAAACCCTTGGTGCGAATACTTGTGCGCCCCACTGTATCCACCATAGGCAGAATAAAGCAACCAGGGCCCGGTTCGCGTACTCGTCGCTATTAAAGATACATCGTCGAGTATTTGCATCGATTTCCGGTTCGAATTGCTTTATTTGTTCCCCTGGTGCCGACGTAACGTTTCCAATTAATCGAAGAGTGCGTCGTTTACATGGTACCGTGGAACATTAACAGAATTCTAAGTTATCCGCGTCGCCGCGCCACGGTGTCCCTAAACGAGCGCAACACATTCCTGAAATTTTATTGCACGGTCGGAAATCTTGTTCGGTCGTCTCGCGACAGCTTTTCGATCGTACGGTTAGTGTTTCTGCTGACCGTGGAACCGTGCGTTCCGGTTCTAACAGGGGCCGAGCCGGCAGCGCGCGGATTTATAGGCTTTAATTAAACGCTATTCATTAGGCATGGTCGCGCGCCCCTTGGTAGACCGAAATTGGCTCGAATGCTCACCGAAAGCACCGATTAGGCGGCTGGTATCGTGTTCGTCGCATTAGACCACACAGGCTGGCCAAATGTTTCGTCAGGCTCGGTGACGATAACCGTATATGACTTTCGGCGGGGCACGATTTTATCAGCGATTCTTCTGTCACCCTAATGTACTACACCGCTAGTCGATGTTACGGACACTCGGGGTATAAACGAGACCGAACCGGCCAAACGAAACGTAAAAGAAACAGCTTTATCGCGGGGAACGGTAATTAGCGTCTGTTTCGCGATCTAGAGTATTCCCCTTGGGACTCCGTTCATTTTATTCACCGTTCTGGAAGCTCTTTCATGCCATTTTCAAAGAGCCTTCCGATTGTTCGCGAATCCACGCTGTGTATTACAACGTCCTCGTCGACTGTACCATCAAACTTTCTGGTCTTGCTTCGGTTCCTCGAAGACGGAATGATTGTTCGACGCTAAGTAGAATTTCTGATTAAGGGGGAGCTAAGTAGATTTTCTGATTAAGGAGGAGCTCAGTCCGGGACGCTGAAAACGAGCGACTATTTTATGAATTTTTTAAATTGTATCGCGAGGTACGCTCCTCTCGGCCGAATTCCAACGCTGTTATTATTCAATTCCACCGCAGCGATTTTTCGCTAGACCATAGGCTACCCCCCGGTTTCTTCTCTGGGCCTCCTTTATTATAACTTCCCAAAAAGTAGGCTCGATGAAGCGGTCTGATTAGGCAGCTTGATTTATCTTCGCGAGGCATACGTATAGCTGGTGGCCAAGGCGGTGGTGCTCTCGCCGCGTGCAATCTCGTTAAAATTTATTCATGATTCGGTACCGCGGACGCATCCTTAGCAGGACCCCACTGGGGACTGGTCGGACTGGTCGCGGTCTAAATATTCGTCGAGACGGGCCTATTTTCCGCGTAATGCGATAGGGGCTTAATACCGTTCTCGAACCGGTCGCGAGCACTGATTTATCGATCGGCGGTATCGACTTTGTTGCGTTGCGTTTAATCCCATCGCGCGTTCTCGATCGTGCGGCGAACGCTATATGCTCTCGTATTGTCTCGCCGATGCGGCGACGTCACTATGAATCTTAAACACGTTAATAGTAAAATTAGGGTTATCAATAAGCCGTACGAAAGAGAGAGAACGGTTTCTTTAATGATACATCCGAGAGCACGAGAACGTCAGCGCCTAGGTTTATTAAATAAGTAATTTTCGATCGTGGTACATGTTCACACATGTCCGCAAACGTACATCCATAGGAGTATAATTTAAACGTAAATTGAATTGCATACATTCTCTGTATATAGAAGTTATCGTACTAAATTTTATAACCTTCTGCAACATACACAGACGAGAGTATTCATTGCTGTATAATTTAAAAAAAATTTAATCAAATGAATTAATAAAATTTCACCCGCGAAGGGTACCGACTCGTGGGATCCATCGAGAAAGTAATTCGCGAAACATAAATATTACAGCAAAATCGCTGTCAGAAATGAATTTTTAATTATTCCAGCCAACAGATATAAAGATATAGAAAAATTCCTCACAATTAATATCTCGAATGAATACTTATCCCGAACCGTGATTGTTATATCAATATTTAAAGAAAGTATTATTAATAATTTCTCCTCTAATAATATTGCTAATAATTTCTCCTTAAAATTCCTCACGATCAATGTCTCGAATATTTAAGGGAAGTGTTGTCACTAATTTTGTATACAACGTTGGATAATCTATTGTATATTGAAGTGCAACATCTTATACAACATCAATCAAACGTCGAACAATGTTACTCCTATATGATATCTAACAAAACGTTATCTATGCTACATTTTGATCGAGGAAGTGAAAAATAATTTGTATAGACAATTTTAAATCGAAGTATATATTTTTACAAACTCGTCATCTAGATCAAACAACATCAAATAACTGTTAACAGAAAAACAGCAGTCGTCTCGATACTTTTATCAACAAAAATTGCACCACCTGAAATCCAATAAACACAGCGAATGAATCGCTGTACCCTCCTTATTCGTCACTTATCGTTCGAATAAAATTCTGCCTGTCCTTGATAACAGCTAGGGAAGCGAACGAGCCCCGTATCGTTCCGAACAGGCTGCACCGAGCTCGATGTAAACGGGGAGGGTCTGAATTAGTCACGGTGAGTCGGGAAATCCGTTGTCGGATTTTTATTTGTAGAGCGCGGGGAGGCTGAGCAAGAACTGTTCCCTTCCAGTCGGTTTCGTGTACTTCAGGAGTGATGCGCTGGCACCTTGTCAGACTTGTAGGCGTTTCGCCTGCCTCGCTTCATACCTTCAACTTGTACAATGGGGTACAACGACGCGGAGAAAGAGGAAGAGCATGCTCGCCCACCTCCGAAACTAATAAGTATTGTCCATCAGGCGCATTGTTTCGATGCCCACGTAGGCCAGGCAACACGTTCGGAACAAGTTACAGTTTAAAGTGCCTCGGTCGTTAGTTAGGCGGAGGGTGACCTGGGTTCGCTTCGTTAGAACCAGCACGACTCTGTGTAAAGGGGGTATCAAGACTTCGATGGCGACAACATTTAACAAATTTCGGCGTTCTTTTTCTCGGATTCCTAAGACGCGTTTCGGCTCCACGATCGAGGATAAAACCCTACTTTATCGCCGGGGGGGATTTATTTAACCCTTTCGCGTGGATCACCCTTTAAGCGTACTTCTCATTTGTAGACGTACAGTGTTTGATATTTGTTTCTTCGTGCATCTTTTATTGTATTTTATGTCAGGAATTATATAAATATTTTATTATTTCGTTGTTTCATTATTTCGACGATTAAAAGGTCGATTCAGACTATACGACACGGACCGTTACGATCCGGCAACGACACGTATCGGCACCGACACGACAAAACATTAAAACACGCGTTTTAATGAAACTATTCACACTATTCCCGTTGACGGAACGTTCAGGTCGGTGTCTGTTAAGTGTGAATAATTCCATTAAAACGGGTGTTTTAATGTTTTGTCGTGTCGGTGCCGGTACGTGTCGTTGCCGGTCCGTGTCGTATAGTCTGATGATGTATTTTGTTATTGAAAAACTAAAATTGTGATACTTCCTTTGATTTCCTAGCCTGACTCTCTCAAGCAATTATTTTAAAATCGAAAATTGCAATTGTATATGCATTCATATTCCGTGGACCAGACATTATAATACCAAATATGGTTGTTACAAGTTGAGTCCTTTCGGAGCCGTTTAATCCCCTTCAAGTCTCTATTCACGAGGAAACTGAACAGTAAATATTAATAAACCCATTCGATACTAAAAGTGTAATCCTCACCTTCGCTCACGTGTACGATCATTCGAATTATTACGAGGTACCTTTGTTTAGGCTTCCAAATAAGTCCAATTTAATTTACGATCGCGAGGGCTATAATTTTCGCCTTTTACGCTGGGCTTAATACGTTCCCTCATCTTTTAATTCCGCAATTTATAAGAGGCCGTAAATCGGCAACAGTTTAACTACAGACTCGCGAGTTCGTAAGTTGACGATTACGTGACTTTCGCGCGTTGTCGTTAATCAGTTTAATCTCCTCGTTCCTGATTATTTATATTTTCAGGTGAAAATTTGATTTCTGGCACGTGAGCACGTAGAAACTATTTAAAAGATATTTAACATTCAGCATTTAGAGTATTAAACGATCATATAAACGATGGAAAGACCACATAGAATCTTATGAAGCGAAAGGTTTTCAAAGAGGCCTTTAAAAATTTTAATTTTTAATAAAACACAAATAACAAGTAATGTACCTGACATTTTTATTTTAAACAAAAGACTATCGTTTGAAATAAAAATTCCGAATCTTCAAAATTTTCATTTATATATATTATAACATATTTATAACATTAATGGTAGGGAATATATCCGACATTTTTATTTTAAATTAAATATACCCATTTAAAATAAAGATTACAAACACACGAATACAATTAAACATAAAATATGTCGTTCAAGTATTTTTTCAATTAAAAAACAAAACTCCAAAAGCTCTCTTTTGAAAACCCTTACCAGTTTCTATATTTTATAAAGAAAAATCAATGGAACCACTGAACGTACAATTTTAGATGACTGCCACTGTATGTATACTATATGTATTACGTTGATTACACTAAGTACAAGGTAACACGGAAGTACGTAACGAAATTGAGCGTACTAAACACAGACGTGATATCAACTGTTCACAACAAGGAGGACAAGAATGGAATTCCGTAGTCAAGGGACGATAAAGGGATTGAATAGAAATCGTAAAGAATTCCAAAGCGCGGTGGGTCTTCGGGCAACGAATGCGGAGAGTCGTTTTCTCTCTTAGCTACGGGTCCCATTCACCGCAGTCGGGTTCCAAGGGAGCCTCGGTAATTTATTTCCAGCGCATCGGGATCTCCGCATAACGACTGCAGTATTTGGTTAATATGATTTCCCGAAGTGGTAGTTAAATCTAAACGGGGGTCTTAACGTGGCGCTTACGAGTGTTATGTAAATAGAGAGGCTCCGTTGGAAAACTAAATAGTTGAACACGGACAACAATATGACTAACCGCGTCCGGGATACCTCGTAATTCGAAAAGTATCTATTTTCGTGTGCCATCTCCCTTAGGGAGGGAACGAAGAATTATTCTCGACCTTCCCATTACTGATTTAAAGGGGGGAAATGTTAGGAGTCTAAGTATCGAGTGTTTCTTGGAATATTTTTTCTTTTCTTCTTTGAGAATATTGCATTTTTATGCATGGACATCTACGAAGTTTAGTTTAAGTATTGCTCATTGTTATTTTTTTAGCAGAGTATAAGTGTATTTGAAAATGATTAGATGTAGAAATGTATGTGCTTTCTTGGGGGTGTGTGACTGTGGAGAGATTTAAAGTTTTATGGTTTTTCTTCGTAAGCAAGTGATGAGTTTACTTTACATAGGAAGAGAATTAATTTCTACAGCTTGTGTTTATTGAAAGGAATTGCACTCGTGGCATGAACACGATGAATAATAATGAAATATATTTTCTTTTTGTTTTTATTTATTTTATTTAATGTCGCATCAGCTATTTAGGTATTAGCGACCACGTTACAATACATTATTATACATTATTATATATTATGTATATTACGTATGTATTATGTAATTTTTACTACCTAAAACTAATTGAATCTTGAACATTTTCAATTATTTTGATTTTCTCAAGATAAGTTATTATTCCTTTTTGAAATATATTACTTTATAGAAAGTGATATAAATAAATAAAGTGAATGGCTTAATGGTAACCAGTGAGAGGAAACGAATAAAACGAACAATAAAACTACTATACTCAACACAAATAAGGAAACTAAAATGTGAAAAGAACAGGTAAAATATAAACACAAAGAAAATAAACACATAACAAAAATAAGATAAAGATAATAAAAGATGAGAAAAAAAATATGATAAAACATAAATATAATAAACACACGTATAGAAAAGCCGCAACACATTGAAAGAGCAAGATCCAGCAAACGCTGCTGTACAACCGATCCCGAAACCAGCTCCGATTGTTCGCGTGGCGTTCCACAAACCAAAAATAAACGAAAGTAAAAGCGTTAAGGAAACTATTGCAGCCGTTCGAGGGGCTATCCGATGTCTGGGCATTGTTTTCGCGATAAATTCAGCCATTGTACAGAGTTATCATGTATAAATTTGGCTGCTGTGTGTGGCGAGACGTAAGGGAAGGAAAAAAAAAGGTCGACAGAGGTGGAACGGGGATGGAACGTGGGTCTCTCTCTCTCTCTCTCTCTCTCTCTCTCTCTCAACATCGAGCACGAAATAAATTGGCCTTTATATTAGCGCGAGTCGCGGCATAAATCCCGGTTCTCATTGTATCGGTCCCCGTGGGTGGACGACGCTGCACACGTGGGCAAAATCCGCTTCCCCCGTCTTCGAAAGTGGCGCGCGATCGCGAGGGTGGAGGTGGCCGTCCGTTGGAGGTGGCAGGAGGTGTTACGTGGCTCGCGTGTATCGCCGGTAAGAGAAGTTCCCGATGAAAGTCGTCAGGGTGAGACGCACGTGTTCGTACCGCCGATAAAATAAATCCGCTTAAATCGGAATCTGGGGATGTTGGTCGGTTCCTCGAGGCGCGGTCTATTTTATAGAGCTGCCCCCGCGATAAAAGGCCCACGCTCGCGCGGAAAATAAGAAACTACCGCGGGAAGGTAGGCGAAATGGAAGCAGGATCTCGGACAGGTGCGTCTGTTATTGCGATATCCTCGATTTAGATTTCGACGTGGGAATAACGCGGCGAGATCGGCGATGAAGGCTCGAGAAACCGCGCGTGGCTTTAGATAAACGGGTAGAATATCGGTGGACGCCTGAAGGGATCATTTTCGTGTTTAATTGGAGACCACTTAAAATAGAAACGTCAGGTATATTCCATGGCGATCGAGTTTTATTGAGAAAGAAAATCTTAAGAGGGGAGTCTGGTCCAACTAATGTATTTTTCTAATTCATATAGTTTCCAGATGTAATTAATTCTTGTTATTGAAACTTTTTTTACATATAAAGGGACGTTCAAAGAAGAAAATTTGACAGTGTAGATTTAATTTGAATGTATACGTATAGTATTTGAATACGAACGGTGGAATGTTTGGAGCCCTGGGAAAACGCCTGATAGATAAAATTATGAAATTTTTTTCTTTAGTAGGTACGTAAAATGCGTATGAACCTCAATTTGCAAAAAAATTGTTAATTGCAAAAATGGCGGCAAAAAACATGAAAATGAACGATACATGTAGGTCGTTATTTTGCAATAACTTTACGCTATAATAATAATTCATTAAGAGTCGAGGTTCATGAGTATATAAACTTAATTACCTTCAATTTAAGCGTTGAATCAAGTGAATCGGATAAAAATTCGATGAGCTATGCGTCCCACCGTTTTGACCGAATCCTTTCCTTGCGACTACTACATCTATATATGTATACATTCAAATTAAATCTACACTGTCAAATTTTCTTCTTTGAACGTCCCTTTATATGGAAAAGAAAGATTCAATAAGAAAAATTAATTATATCAGGAAATTATATGCATTAGAAAAATACATTAGCTGGACCAGACTCCCCCCTTAAGGGTCCTGTTGGAAAGTGTTTGACATTTTCAACTCGTTTTTATGGAAGGAATTTGTTTGATTTTCACTGTACATGGGGGATGAGAGCTCCGAATACATCGGAATGTAAATATGCTGGCAGCTGGAAAATTGAGTAGGTGAATATTAGGTGTAGAAATTAATTCTGTGCCTTCATATTTAACGCTAAACCTCTCACGACCAGTCAATCCATCGTTTTCCAACTTTTGTGAACAGTTCTTATCTATACTCTATACTAATATTATAAAGATTTAAAGTTTGTTCGTACGTAGGGGGTAATCTCTGGAACTGCGTTTTTGGAACCGATTCCAAAAAAAATAGGCTACATTTTATTTTGATAAAAACAATGTTTCAATTCGAAATCTCGATATTTGTAAATAGTCGTGTCACGAGAAACAAAACAGTCACTTACTGATTTCCGAAGAATCACGCGGTCAAACAATCACTCGAACGCGAACAACATAAAATAAATACTATTACAAACATAACAGTCTATTATAAAATATGGTATTACCACGGATGAAACCGCGGAGATCTAGTACACAATAAAAATGATACACAATTGTTCCACGCATTACAGAATTTAGGATCACGTCAAATATATTCGCATGCAACGGAGAAACGCGTCTTGAAGACCAGTCATTTAATCGGCACAAATAGACGCCGATATACAGTTAATGCAGAATGTATTCGTACATCGATCAATTTCCCGAAAGTTTTATGTGAAATTGTAGTTTATTAATTTTTTTTTATAATTAACGGTATTCTATATATTCTCGGAAATTTCTAGAGTAGATATAGTCCAAGCAACAATTACTAGTCTATATAATTTGTAAAATTAACAAGAAAATACGAAAAATCGGCAGAAATAATGAAGAAATAAATATTCGTACGGTTCTTATGACGAACCATTTACAGTAGAGTTTTGTAACATAAACACATTAGTTTATTGCTTCGTACAAATTAGCAAACACCAAATTTCTAGTAAAGAAGTCTTAAAAAATGCTGTAACAGAGTAGTGGAAGAAGCCTAGAAGAGTTGCAGTAATTATAAAATCAAAAAGAAATCCCACGAAGTATTAATTATTTATAAATTAATGTAAATTTCGTCATTTGTTTATGAAGTTTTAAAAATTTAACAATTGGACGAATACTTATGGCTTCTATATTTCTATCGATTTAGAGTTTCTTTTTGATAATTTCGCAACTTATAAAATAACTAATATTTGTTTGTACTGTATCTATTCTAGAAATTTCCAAGAATATGTAGAATATGATTGTTTATAAAAAAAGTAGTTAATCAATTATAATTTCACGTAGTTTTTGGAAAATTAATCGATGTACGAATACTTTCTACACCCACTGTATGTCGCTAGGATTAGCGTTAATCATTTGCAACATTCCTGACCAGCCCCCCCTCTCCAGCTACCGCGACGACGATCGAGCGCCAGTACAGTTTATCGCGCGGAGGGTGTTCGTTTGCGGACGCCGGCCGCGAAATTATGCGTGGAAAATTGCGATTCGAAGGAGGCCGGGGCGTGAAGGGTCGAGATTCGCACAAATCGTCAGGGCGTCTGTGCGAGGAGGCCGCACACGGTGCTGCTCGTTCTGGGATATATGCGGCTGCAGTAGGCGGCCGTTGCGGCGCGTCCACGCGCGTACGTCGCGCGACACGCCGCCGCCGTGAGGATGTCGATTTATATCCGACGATGAATCGTGGGTTCCGGTGCCTACGAACCCGAGTGCAAGAGGAGGAGGCTGATGCTCCTCGGCTAGGTTGCCTCTGGGAATTCTTATTCTTCTTGCAACTGCACAATAGGAATCAGAATAGAATTCGTGAGGTATCAACCTCGGAGCGTTGATACGACAATTTATGGAAATCTTGGGGTAACTGCTTTATAAATCGTGCTTATCGTCGTCATTACTTCGCTATCCGTCCGGGTGGTTGTTCTCTAGGTGTCGAGCTTTAGGTTTCGACGTTTTCGTTTTATCGTTCGATTCTCACCGCGAAGAGGACCCACCTTTAATCCTTCGATCTGGTCGACTTAGTAGCACGCTTAGCGGGACGTTTATCGCTCCTCTGGTTAATACAACAGGCTTAACTTAACGAATCGACAAGATTTACGAAACGTACACGCGGCTTCGCGAGGTTGATCATATTTCTTCGGTTCACGTGACTCGGTCGGCGTGCGTGGAAGTAGCCGTTTGTGGTTCTTGATAAATCGAGGCACGTGTAAGACGATAAATCTTTGTATGCCGCATTAGTGCCGCTACTTCGTATTTGTCTCTGTTCCTTTGGTATATTAATAAGCGATAATATATTGGAACGCGTAGAAAAAGAGCGCGGGCTTGTTCGTAAACATGGCCGACGTTGGCTCGCGTTGGCGCCGTTAACCCTCTGCATTAGATATCTTTTTCGGTAGAATAAACTAACAATTATAAACGATTTGATAAAATGATATCACGCACAAAGGAACGCATGAAATTATTATAATTTAACATTTTACATATATGTATATTTTAACACATTGCTTTTCAACGTAAGCGGTATCACCCCTTGGTGGACGATTGACACCTTGAAGTGCATCGTTCAATATTTATCGCGAAACAATTGTCAATGAAAAAATTATAAATAAGTAGTCCCAGTAGTACCTAATGTCACAGGAAAGTCTTGTTTCGGTATTCCTTACCATTTCAACAACAAAAATTCTAGAAAATCAGTAATTTCTCAGACGTTCAAACCAGAAGACCCTTAATCCAAAGATGGTCGCCTTTAGGTCGCCACTCGAGTTATCACGTGAAACCCTTTGGCGACTGAGAGTTGACTCTCGAGTATAAAGGGTTAATCGCGGTGATCCTACTTCCACGGTGATTCCTATTGAATTGCTTCGGGTGGTTCCTTAGTCGTCGTTTAAATACTTAGCTCGCGGTCGCATGAGGGGGGAGGCAAACCTCCACGGGACGCGCATGCGCATTTACGACAAAGTAATTACGCATTTCCTCGTCACTCGCGGTCGTGTTGTGACTGTTTCTTCACCACAGACGATGTGAGCGATGACAAGGAGTCGCGGTCCCAGTGGGAGGTCTTAACAATGACCATCCGCCTCCGACTCGGCTACGCCGCTACCTGGAGCACCTCGGCTCGTGGCTCCTCTACTGACGGCACTCGATCGCTCTCGAGATTCGTTCAAATAGAATCCTTTCGAATTCATCTCAGACTACACGCATAGCAGGCTTTACGACCGATAAAACTCCTATATCGTGTCTCATCTTAAATTTCCACTTTTTAACTAAACATGTACAGCGCCATGGAGGTTTTGCCTTAAAGGGGTATCCTGAATTAGAAGGTCTAAAAAAAGCGGTTTTTCGTGAATTTTTTTAGGATGGAAAAAATAAATAATTCTATCGAACTTTTTCTCCTATTTTCATACATATTTGAGTAGTCTGTACAAATTTGTTCAACAAGAAATATTCAAGTTGAGTCGACTGTGACGCACATTTGTAGAGCACCTCACAATTAAAACCTCCTATCGGCGAGAAAGATGCAGGTCGTAATTTTGGTTTAACACAAAAAAACCAAAAGAAATTTTCATTTTCATACATTTTTCTTCTATGTGAAGTAAAAAAAAACCCGCAAAAATGGTGAAATGTGAAATTACTGCAAGTGTTGAAAAAAGAACGAATTCTTTGGGTGAAAAAATCACTTTAACTTGATAGAAAAGTTGTTTAAATTGTTTTTTGTATGAATTTTCTTAGTTCACATAGAAGAAAAATGTATGAAAATGAAAATTTCTTTTGGTTTTTTTGTGTCAAACCAAAATTACGACCTGCATCTTTCCCGCCGATAGGAGGTTTGAATTGTGAGGTGCTCTACAAATATGCATGCAGTCGACTCAATTTGAATATTTCTTGTTGACAAAATTTGTGCAGGCTACTCAAATATGTATGAAAATAGGATAAAAACTTCGATAGAATTAATTATTTTTTTCCACCCTAAAAAAATGTACGAAAAACCGCTTTTTTTAGACCTCCTAATTCAGGATACCCCCTTAAATGGCCTGTCACGTCACGTCGGTACGGAGAAAGGAACTTCAAGTGCACTGCGGCCTGACGTGTCCTTGGCGTTTCGAGAGAATATGTTCGATTGCAGGATAATACGTACTGCTTCGTGTGGTCAGCGTACAGTAGCAGGGCATTCGAGGGTATTCGACATATATCTTTTATTGTATATTCATTTATGCAATTTACATTTGTAAACCTCATTTGTACTTTTATACATTCACATATTCGTTTATACCATGTAGTACATTTTAGGTATGTTATAGCCTTTATTACACATTCATGTATACATTCATTTATACATTTATATGAATATGCATTTATGTATTCATATATTCATTTACACATGAATACATTTATACGTTTGTCCATGTGTACACTTATACATTTATAAATTTATCCATTTATAAATTCATACATCCACGCATTCAATTAAGTAGGTAGAGTTTATACACACTCATGTTCATTCATTGCATGTAGTACATTTTGGGTATGTTACAGTTATTACTACATATTCATATATACATTCATTTATACACTTATACGAATATACATTTATACATTTGTCCATGTATACACCTATACATGTACACATTTATCAATTTATCCATTTATAGATTTATACATCTACAGATTCAGTTAGGTTTCTCTTCAAATAAAGAATTTTCGAAAAGTAGCTTCAGGATTTTTTTTAAATAATTGAATACACCAATTGGCGCAGCTGTGATAAAAAAACTAATTTAAGTATATTTAAATACACTCTATAAACATCAATGGTATAACAAATACAATGTATAAATTATATAAATGTAATACATTATGCGAATTTTACACACACGATATATATCATATAACTTACATAAACACGTTACGATTCATACCATCACATAGACATAATACATTAAGTAAATTACACAAACGTGATAAATCTCGTACCATTTCTGTTCTCCTAAAAAACCAAATCCTGATGCTCTTTTAGAAAAGTCTTTATCCAGAAAACATCTAAAAGGTAACAATTTACAAGAAACCAATTGGAAAATGAAATACAAATAAACTCTTTCGTCGTTTGTGCAAGATTCGTTCACATCGCTACCAGAGCCTAGACCTCGCCGCTTCCCCATCGCGAAAGAACAAAAGTTCGCTTTTTTTTTCGACTCGTTGATCGACTCGAGTTGAACTCGAAGCCGTTGATCGTGTTCGAACGAAATCCGAGTGAACTGCTAGCAGTCCGGTCAGTTCAGCGGCGAGCTCTCTTCACGGGAAGTGAGACAGACCTCCTTGCTGATCGTAGGTGGTCCTCTTCGTCGGGCTCAACGATTTTAAATTAAAATTAAAGTCAGCCGATCTTACGGTTCTCGTTCCGGACAACGCCGCCACCCGCGTAACAATGTTAATAGCCCCGGTGCCGAAATTGCGGGCCCTGTCGCTGCGAGTCACCCGAATGCTTGCGTATTTTTCACGGAAGTAAACCACCGCCACGGAAATATTCGCGATAATCGCCGCGTCCACGCGCGTCCCTTTCTCGGGGAATGTTGTTTCGTTCGAACTGATTATTGCCGGGATTTAACAGCGGAAATTATTCGTACCGGTCGCGATTAACATCGTTTTAGTGGAACCCACGAGCTTTCTACCAGGAGGGGGTCGGGCAAATTTTTTCTGAGGAAGGCAGAACAAAACGTGGTTGGGTATTAATCAATTATACTTTCAATCGATTGAACGATCAATTGGAAATTTAATTCTAATTGAATTTCTAACGAGGTTCAGGGTCAATTGGCGAATAATTTTTCAAACGTGATTATATATTGTTGCATATATTGTTCTTTAGGAAACGTTTCATATCTAACAACTTGATCAATATTTAAACCTAAAAAGTTAGTACAAGGCCTGCATTTGTATTCCCGTCAAAATTGAAAGAAAATCGAGTAGGCAACTCGATGGCCACGATTCTCTGTCTGACGAGGGATACAGTCGTCGGGGGTTTAGAAAATTTTAACGACGTATCGTGTAACGCATTGTTTCTGTTAGGGGTCCCCGACCGGGTCCCATTGTTGATTTTTCCTCATTGTTCGTTGCGCATTTGCACGGCGACCACTTTATGAGAGGGCGTACGTCCGTTCTCACCGGGCGGCAGATAATTGGCTTCGTGTTTTTCGGAGTGTTACGATGTTTATATGCGCACTGGGCTCGTATCACTATTTCATAATTAGCAAGAAAGTTATTGTCCGGGCGGCACGGCGCGGGTCACGCTGAGAGAGCCTGCGTGAAAAACGAGCGGGGACCGCTTCGTTATTATTTCATTAATGTCATTCTGGTATCGTTCGAGTGACATGTATTGTCCGAACGCGACCCTTCCATGTTTGCATAATTTATCGCCGCGTTCCTGTTTCCGACTAAATACCTCCAACGGCCGTCCCGCAGCTGTACGCCAGGCTGTTACATCCACGGAGAAATTTGCACGCTAAATAAAAACTACGTTGTCCTCCCACTTTTTGCCCCTCATTTCTCTATTCTTTTTTTTTTTATTTGTCAAGGTTAAACAATTGGAGTTCGGTCAAGAAATTTCATTTAATTTCTTTATTGTTATAGAAGGTAGAAGGTTGAGTGATTTTTTTTTTATTTTTCAAGGTTAAAACATTGGAGGAATATGAAAGGACTAAGATTTCATTTAATTTATTCATTTGTAAGAGTGTGATATATAATATGTGGGTAAGTGTGTGAGTGTATCCGTGAATGCAATGGTTGCGTGGGAACGCGGTGTGATTTGTTGTTTATAATAATTCGGAGTTCAGTTCGGTCGAGACAGTTGTAAGAGTCGGTCAATAAATGATTCGTTGTCAAACTGCAATACGTTTTAAAGTCATTAGATTCCTACAGTTGTTATAGAAGAAGAAAGAAGACAAGTTAGTGATTTTTTTTTTATTTTGAAAAGGTGGAAGGTTGTGGAACAAAATGGTACCTATGTGATTCAATAAATATATGTATATCTAAATTCAAATGTGTCTTTGAAATTTTCTTAAGAATTGGCACGAATTTTCTAGACAACCCAGTATAAAAATGCAACTTGACTAGTATCCTAATCTTCTATAACGAGTAATTAAATAACTAGTTTCACGTTTAACTTTGTGATTCTCTATAAAACGTTATTACCGATCACAGAATTATTTGAAAGGTATGATATGTTTGGATTTCAAAGTTTCCAAGGCTCCATTTTTCTATAGAAAAAATTTATTTTAAACACCAAAGCTGAAAAATTGGATCTTGGGCAACGAAACGTCACTTTCCAAACCGCCGTGGGTCGACGAAGCGTCCTCAAGCCTGTATTTCGCCTCTTCGCGTATCGAATAAGGTCAAGAAAGTTGACTCGACTTTCTGCGCACCTTTTGCTCTTTTCCTTTTTTTTTTCTTTTTTACAACCTTCTTAAAACGAAGATATGCTAATTTGGCGAGGCGTACAGGTGCGCGTCAATTTTATCCCTCCGCTGTACGCTACGCGATTTCGATGCTGTATAAACGCCAGTCTAGAGTACCGCGGTCCCGAAGAACCACGTGAATTATCCCCACGGTGGTCTACTGATTTTATTTTGACGAATTTCGAAAAGCAGCCCGCGGCCACGGGGCATTAGTCACGGTGTAATTGGCGGAGGGAAGGAAGATTCTATACATTGGCGCAGCGCTTCAAAGAATTTCCTCCTTCGAAGACGATCGTTCGGCTCGAAAGTTTCGCCTAACGAACCGCCCGAATTGACAGGCGTTATTAAAAATTTCTTCCATTTTTCTTCCTGCACGCGCACGTGATGTGAATTGGATTTTTCGCGAGGGATAAAGGTCAGACAAAGAAAAGCCCAAGAAGCGATAATTTGGAAATTAAATTCGTGGATCACAATGTTTCTCTACAGGGGTTTCCCAAAAGAGGAGACTTTAGTATTTAGGTTTTTAACACCTGATCAAATGACCGTTTTGAAACTTTAGTGTATACACGGTCTGTCTAAAAAGAAACCGAACTATTGCTATTAAAAGAAAAAAGTACAAGTAAAGTTTTTACATACACGTTTATTTACTCAAAATGAAAGGGACACATTATAGCAATATTTCGGAGATTCAGGCCGCTGTAACCGCTTTACTAAATGGGTACCAAAATAGGAGCTGCAAAGGTCCTTCGAAATGTTAATTACGCGATCTACACGCTGTATTGACGCAGAGGGAGATTATTTTGAGTAAATAAACGTGTGTGTAAAAACATTACTTGTACTTTTTTCTTCTTACAGCAAAAGTTCGGTTTCTTTTTAGACAGACCGTGTACTTCTTATATGGGATGTATGAATTATGTACAATTTCAGTTATTTATATACAGTTACAGAATTATAAGTTTCATGCACCATTACATCATGCATATTACACCATTCAGTCCCACGTAAAATATTTTAACATTTGATCGAAAATAAGTGTCTTTAACCTTTTCAACTCGAGTTTTAATCTGATTGTATTCTATTCGTTTCTCTTTTACTAGAAATTAATTATATTAAATTAGGGTTGGCTGTATATCAACGGCTACTTGCGAATAAGAACAAACAATTTTTCCCAGCGACATAACGAGATAAACGGCGAGAAACAGGGAAAGTAAGTAAGGGATTGCGTCATTTTTCACAGAAAGTCCGCAAGAAAAGAAGCTGCTACGCTCGGCGTGCTCGCGATAACGATTTCGGTTGTGCTCTTTGAAGCATGGAAAAGGAAATCTTCCCAGAGACAGAGCCCTGTGAAACTGAGCTGGGATCATCGGCGGGTCCTCGCTGTTCCGACTCTCTCAGTATGCCTCGTAAAAAGTCATCCGATAAAGATCCAGGCCCGGTTTCGTCCGACAGCCGCGAATGCCGAATGGTTTTCGGAACCGGAGTGGTCCACTGGTCGTAATCGCGAGTGCGACGCGGTAGACCTCAATGTTTTTAATGACTGGATTCTTAGAATGGAAACACGACCAGGGCTGTCCATTCACGTGGAGTGCTCGAAGGAAACAATACAAGGGATACCCTGTAGATTGTGCTCATTAGAGGTGGCGTGAACTGCTACTTTTGAATCACTTGTGATTCAATCACGTTCATTCTCAATCACGATGATTTTTCGTGATCGCTTTTGATTGGTAGTGAACATTCTTTTCACTTTTCACGAATTATGTTGTTCTTAAATTATATATGTATGTATTATAATATGGTCTAAAAGCAATGTTAATATAATTTTAATACAATTTAAATTTGACTCATTTGTAGTTTCTTGAATTTCCGCTGAGGGGAGACAGCGAGACACTAACGATATAATTAACATGAACCGCTTCTGAAACGCCATTTTTCACAGAAAGTCCGCAAGAAAAGAAGCTGCTATGCTCGGCGTGCTCGCGATAACGTTTTCGGTCGTGCGAAGATGAAAAATCATCTTCCGGATCACGGGCGTGATCGAAGTTTAATCACGACTGCGATCGTGATTATGTGATCACCGTGAAAAATCACTGTTAGCCGTTCCTGGTGCTTGTTACACGTAGTTTACCTAAAGAAGCTCGCACTACTGACGTAGGCCTCGTGGATGTCGTACAATCAGCTATTACGGTGAATCAAAAGTTCGTGCGTTGTTTACGTTGTTTCAGTTTGTGCAATTTTTTGAAATCACTAAAATTATTTTATATGCAAGTGTTATACATCATTTTGTATCTCTTGAAAAGCTCTTTCATATTTAATTATTAGCTACATTAATTTACCGATCTTTTAATTTTTTTCGTTTTAGTAAAATCTACGTCACTAATTCGTTATTGATGGTCATAGAAAGTAGAGAAATGCGATAATACTTACGGTTTTGGTAGATCAAAAGGCGCCACGAAGTGATTTCAGCTTTACCTCGTGGTCAATTTTAGGGGTCATTCCAAATTGATTTTTTTGAATGGACCTCTATATCCAATAATTTCAATACTGAGACTTTCTAAGTAGATTTTTTCACCTTCTTCTAAGGAAAAAATAATTACGATTTTACAATAGTATACGTTGACAAACTAGGAAAATCAATTCAATAAACATGCTGCTCCACTGCTTATATTATAATCATTTGTACTCCGAGCAAAGAAAAAGACTTTGAGAAGGATAGGAAAAATGACGTCTTTTTTTTTTTTTTTTGAAGACTTCTAGCGTGCTTCATCATCGTGGCAAAGGACCGCGACGTTCGAGGATTTAATTAGCATAGAATTATAAAATGTCAAAGGTAGGCGTTTCACGGGCAGGGTAGATCCGAGTACGGATCACCGCGGGAATACCTCGCCCGCGGGCAATTATCTGTCCCGCGGATTATTCACCGCTCCACGACGTTGTATTTGCATACACGCCCAATATATATTTGTCGATTACCCGCACGCCGGTTTCTATCCGGTGTTTACACCGTATTTCACGTGATACGAAATACCGTCGTATCAATTACACGCGTGTATCTTCCAGTAGAGCTGAAATTAACGAGACACGCGCGCGTGCAGCCGGGAAAGAAATGGAAAAAAGGAAGAGACAAAGAAAGAAGGAGGTTCGACCATTAAAAAAAAAGAGAGAGAGAAAAAAAATGTCGATGTGGCGCCACGATGTTCTCGAAGTGGTCGATTTCTCACGGAGTCGATCCACGACGCGAATTCCACGTCCCACACGTTTCCATGGTTTTCAGTTTTGCCGGGCGGTGGTCCCCGACACGTTTTTTCCGTAACTCGTACCGTCCCGTCTCGCTTCCACCGTCGATCCTTTTCGTCCTGTCGCCTCTCCGCCTTATCCAGGGTTCTTTAATTCGCGCGCGTGGGCGCGAATGGACCGCGAACGCGCCGCTCCGTCCTTTTTCCACCGTCGCGAATTCACCGGTCCCCGTGTTTCTGGCCGTTTCAACTCGTGGCGGTTCCCGTGGGAGCGACAAAAGCACGCGCTTTTAAACGCTATAATCGCGTGGCCCTTTGGAAGCTAATGCATTCGATCGTTGATTTATGCACTATCCACGTCGAATATATTGGGACTCACTCCGTGTATGAAATTAATTTCGTACATGCCCCGCTGGCCTCGCGGTCGTGTAACTATCAATAATAAAGCCTGGGCCTTACTCGTCTAAGGATCTTTCCTCGACGCGCCCGGGCCCCTTTCTCTTCCACGTCGTTCCCTTTTATTTTCATCGACCGATCTAGTCGTCGTTGGCGCTCTTTTGTGGTTCCGCTTCGTAACCAATTACGGTGAGTAATCGTAAGCTGGATCCTCTTGGACGGTAGCTCCCACGTTTCATATGTAGCTTCTTTTTTGTCTGTGATTCCTTTGTTGTGGGAAAGTTGGAAAGTGTGGGTTGTTGTGCCATACTATCGTTTGTCTTGTGTTTAAGTTAGACTGCGTTATATTGTACAATTTTGTAACTTCAGGTTTACTAGCTTAAGGTACGTTTGATATTTAGCTTCTTTTCTGTATCTGTGCATTCCTTTGTCTTGTGTTTCAGTTAGACCGTGTTAAATTGTAAAATGTTATAACTTCAGGTTTACTAGCTGAAGCTTGCTCTTCCGGTCTACTTGTAATTCTTGTACGTATAAAAGTCATATCATCATTGCACTATCTTTTAGATGTGTTGAACAAGGAAAAATATAGCTTGGCAATACTTTAATCCTGCAAACGTTTAGAGTATGCTTGTATATGAATAACGCTTATCTATGTGTAGTGTCACACATAGCTATCGTATTCATCACTTTCGTCATAATATTATAGCGTCCATAGTCTACACAGCAGGGTAGTATCGTGGACGTCGTCATCATAATAATTGTCATCAAAGTCATTTTCATTATAGTCAATTTCAACAAAGTCATTACAGTAAGCATAGCTCGACTGAGATCTAAAACACTTGTAACAGTTGAATAAAATTCCTCACGGACACCAAACTACATAACAAAGTCTACCCTAACAAGGAAACAAAACAGAACCATAGTAATAGATAGATAGATATGGTTTTTATTCCAGCTTTTAAGCCACGAAATGGACTTGGATTACAATCCACTAAACCATTTACACCCTCACTCATATCACCATACTCAATATCTTACATACTGAACTTAAAATTAATAACCCTTAATCTACATACATCGAATCCTTAAACTACCCTTAACATTAACTTTGGTCTCTTTCTATTTTACATTTTTTATTGCTCGCTCCTTTCCTTCCTCTTCTTCTCAATCTTCCTTACCCACTCTGCTACCCTCTCATCCGCCCTCCCCTCTACCAACGTTTCCTCTTTTAATTCTCCTCTTTGTAACTCCTGGCAATCCTCTATGTGTTTCAGCGTCTTTTTTTCCAATTTGCACAAACCGCACTTCCTGTCCTCCTCTTTCAGCCAATATCTGTTTCCCTCTTCTAAATTCCCACACCTTATCCTAGCTATAAGTTTTTGATTATCTCCCTTTCCTGTGTTATTTAAATATTCTGGCCGTAGTGCTGTTACAATGTATTTATATCTGCTGTTATATGTTGCCTCAGAACCATAGTAATAGTCACCATAGTCAATTTCAACAAAGCCATTACAGTAATCATAGTTCGAGTAAGACCTTACGAAACAAACACTTGTAACAGTTGAATAAAAGTCCTCGAGGACACCAAACTACACGACAAACTCCAACAAGTAAACAAAACAGGACACAGTCACTAATGACCGAGAATTTAATGCAAAAACAAATCTAAACTCTGATATATATAAAAACAAAAAGTATTAAAAAAAATTCTCACAGGGACTATTCGCAACAAACCAGAAGTCTCCACATTCGAATAGGCCATTTTTCCCAAAGAAGACACTTAATGTCCAGCTCACAATCTTATCACGGTCCGTGATATACGCATTCGACTTTATCCTGTTTTCTCGGGTCGTGGCCGATGTCAGGAGATCCCCATAGTCGCTCGAGTACTTATCCGTGTACTCGAATCAATAGCGTTACACGAAACAACGTTCCGGCGGAGTCTGAAGTTCAGAACCTCTTCAAAGGTAAGACGCATAGGTTGGCGATTAAGATTAGCGATTAGAGGGAAGCTAGTAAAAACGTTCGAGTCCGCGATAAGGATACCGTTCGTTTCTCTTCCCACACGACGTTGGCAACGAGACACATGAAACGTGCTGGTGTTAGACGCACGAGGAGAAAGGCAGAGCCGCGCGGAAGCATCCCGAGTTTCACGGACCCGATACACATGTCGCGTTATTAATATTGGCTACACTCCGCCAGCGTCAGAATCCAGAAATCCCCACCTCCTCGTTTCTTGCTTGCTCCTTTTTTTACGCCCTGGAATCTCGTCCCCGAAGTGTATAATCTTGCACGCGAAGTTCGGGGACACGCCGCCACCCAGCAATCTGCATACGCTTATGCCGCTATACTGCGACAGCCGAAAACCCTCAGCCGAAAAAGACCAATTCGGGAGAGGCCTGTCGATAACGCGGCCTGTCGTCGACCTTTCTCGTTTCTCGTAGAAAAGTGTCCTTTTTTTTTTCTTCGCGTCGCGAAATCGACGCTGGCGGGGACGAAGCGAGGACCTCCGCGCGCAAATTCAATTGGCGTCGCTTCGCTGGCGCCAGTCATCGTCGCGACGGAAATTGAGGAACGGATGTACTTTTCGTCCTTTTTGTTAAACATTTTCTGGCAGTACCGAGGAAGTAGTCGTCGGAATTTTAATAATACATCATAAACTTTCGTTACAAGTAGTCAGTTTCATCGTCATCATGGTCATAGTCACTGTAATCGTCAGGATTGGCATCAAAATCGTATGCGTCATTGTCATAAATAGACTGTGGATCTTTATGAACAATAAAATCTTTGCATACGTATGTAAAGAAATTACATAAATTGAACGTAAATAGGAATTTATTTTATGTTGCAAATATAATATGAACTGTGCTTTCAATATTTTTTCATAATCTTCTATGTTACATGCATTTTGTAATTCCTTGCACATTCAAATTTCCTATGAATGTATAAAGACCAGCAGTCCAGTCATAATCAAAGTCATAGTCACCTTGTAGTTTCCAAAGCTTGGAAATAATTTATTTTTCCACCCTGAAAACTTTACTATTTCCAGTTTCACGTTTCTTTAGAAATAAACGTACAACGCGACGTTTCTACAGTACAGCGAAGTCCCGTTCACATTAAAAGTGCTTCGTTTCGAGCCGTTTGCTTCCTATAAAAACCGTTCCGTCGAAAAAACCGCGCCTTCGCTTTCGACGCGAGGTAAAAACCGACACTTTCCTTATTACAACCCTATAGTTTGTGCCCGAACGTGCAATTAACACCTGCATCCGAGAAATTACTCGATCCGTGTTTCGAGTCAACGTAATATAAATATTATGGGTTACCGTGCCACGTTCCTGACGTTGATCATAAAATAACCATCATCCGCGCCTGATGACCCGCGATTCGATCTGGCGATACCTCGAAAAAAGGGGATATTCACGTTCAAGCGGCGACCGTTCGATCATGAGAGATACCGTGTCTTCACTTGCCGCATTAAAAGTTCCTCTCACGAGTATCGAGTGAGTGCCGATTACTGGCAACACCCTTCGCAACATGTTTGAGGTTCACAGTCGTCCAGAATGCTATCCTACTCCGTACTTGTATGTACAGTGGGCTAGAATCGTGGTTCATAGACGTGTGCATACAGTGGGTCTAGAAAGTATTCGTACACCGATCAATTTCCAAAAAGACTGTGTAAAATTGTAATTTATTAACTTATTTTTTATAAACAATGACATTCTACATATTCTCGGAAATGTCTAAAATAGATAGATTACAAAAAAAAAATAGCTATTTATGTAAGTTGCGAAATTAACAAGAAAAAAACAATTAATCGATAGAAATGTTGAAGCAATAAGTATTCGCACAACTGTTTAATTTTTAAAAATCTTGATTAAAAGATTTTATTTTGCATAAAGATCCGCAGTCTAATTATTAGCTATTCGAAGTGGTATTTTTTTCCATTCCTGTATTAGAGCCACCTTTGAAAGTACTTTACTGGAAATTTGATGTTTTCTAATTCGTACGGAGCAATAAACTAATGTGTTTACGTTACAAACTCTGCTGTAAATGGTTCGTCATAAGAATCGTACAAATACTTATTGCTTCTATACTTTTACCCACTTTTCGCATTTTTTTGTTAATTTCACAAATTATATTAACTAGTAAATGTTGTTTGGACTATATCGATCTTAGAGACTTCCGACAATATGTAAAATATCATTGAGTACAAAAAAAATAAGTTAAGAAAGTACAATTTCACACAAAAGTTTTTTGGGAAATTGATCGGTGTACGAATACATTCTACACCCACTGTATGTATATTGTTAGAGTACACGGCACGTAATCGTATTAGTTGTAGAAATTAATTCTGTACTTTTCCATCCAATCGTTTATTAGTTGTAGTTTAAGTAAAAATAGTTACTTGCTATTTTATTAGGTTAAATTACCAATCTTCTAGTTTCCATTAATTGTAGTTCAAGTAAAAATAGTTACTTGCAATTTCATTAGGTTAAATTATCGACCTTCTAAGATGATCTAGGTCTCAACCTGATGGTCATTACAATTTTCCTATTATCTACAAACTTCATAAGCCAATTTCACTTACTGCTACTCCTCTAGCAAATTGTAAGTGTACTTGAAGGAATAGTATATTTATTTAGAATATAATAAATTGATAAAGAAAGACTGACACAGTTTGTACATCCGTACTCGCACGTTGTCGCAAGAAGAAGAAGCGTAAAAAACAAAAAACGCAAATCCGTTTAACGGTTTAGCCACTAGTGGCGCCCCATCAGTACCAACGTACCTCACATTCCAACAGTACTTAATAATTATCAGGTGCAGAGATTAATTCTCTGCTAAACAGAATTATTTACGTGCCATTTTGTTACATCAAAGCACCAGTCATCGTAGTTAACGAATCGTAAAGATGCTTCTACATTTAGTTTAACAACTACATCTGCTCTTTTCGAATAAGAGGAGACTCGATCGATGACTCGTGACCGAGGAAAGATTAAGAGCCGTACACACACTTCTCCTTTTTCGATAAATGTTATTTTTACCTTAGAAAAAGGCCCGGGTTCAAATTGACCCAGTCTCGTCCAACATTCACGGTGTTAAAATTCAAATCCATCTCGCCTCTCTGTAATTTGAAGCCGCCCACCGTCGACGGTTTCGCTTCCCCGAAACGCGTTCGCGTCTTCTACGCGGAAAACGAGCTCTCACGAGCACCGCGAGCGTTATTATTTTTCCCACCCTCGCAACGCCCCGGCCTCGGGACCTCGAGATGGATCAGAGTGGTCCAACCACGTTCAAGTGGGATGTTTTTCTCATGAGCTCACGATGCGCCGCGGAGACTCGTTTGGATCGCGTTTGGAAGACTTTACCTCCGCCTTCCATATATGTAATGACCGGCCCCGCGGAGAGGGGGGAGCGTGGACGCGAGGAGACAGGGGCCCGGGGAGGAAGTGGGTACCGCGGGCCCCCACGAAGCGGGACCGAGAGGGGACGATAAAGAAACGAGCGTGGAAAGAAGGCGAAAGAAAAAGACGAACGCCGAGCGAGGAAGACGGAACGACGGTGAACACGAGCGGCTGAGGCCCAGGAGTATGGGCCCCACCTAGACGCGTGGGACCGACACCCACGATCCTTGCATCAACGTACCGACTCTCATCGCGCACACGCGGCACTTACATATAGCAGGGTTTTACGACGGGGAGACAGCCTGTCGTAGTAATAAGAGGGGCCCTGGCCACGCGCGCCCAAGCCTGCCAACCACTATGGGGCCCGATCCACCGAGCTCTCACAAACGTTGCTTTTTCGTCTGTGATCTCGCCGATAAGAGAGCTGATCTAGGAGAGCCGATCGAACGATCGCGGGGGAAGATAGATTGTCGACGCTTGCGAGGGCCGCTCGATCTCTCTGGGAAATGGACGTTGGGTCCGGTAGGTGGTCCCAGAAAGACTTTCAGGCCTTGCCTGATCGAGAAGTTCTTTCCTTGACCCTCCAACGCGTCAATTTTATTCCAGTCTTTCAAACTTCTTAAACGAGTCGAAGAATAATTTCATTGTTCTTTGTTTTCAGGGTCATTTTTTATTTTCTCGGATTAATAAATTTAAACGATTTTAAAGCGAAGAGTCGAAATGTGATTAGTTTGAGGATTTACGTTGGCACTTTAATCTAGTAGGATGATGAATACGTAAACTACTGTTGTAAATGTATGAATGCAAAGGCATAACCATTTATGTACTATTTCCTTGACCGTATACATATTTCAGAGAAACATATATTTTTTTATAAAGAAATCTTAATATATAAAGTGTTGAAATCGGTCAATAGCGGGCGAACTCTGCTTATTCAAAATTGGCTCGCGATTGCCGACAGCAGCGCCATCCGGTTTTCTATTATGTGCACTTGGATATCCAAATCGGTTTATTGAAATCCCAACATAAAGAAAATGTGTGAAATATTTTTCGATAATATTTATGTAGCAGCTTCTGATTTATTAAAGATTGTTCTAGTATACCAATGAATAGCAAAAAGGATACAATTATGAATATTTTTCGATAATATTAATATACCAGCTCCTGATTTATTAAAGATTATCCTAATATTGTTTTTTATTTTATGTAAGCCTCTATGAACCTCTCTAATAATCAGAATTATATGGCGTTTGTGCATGATTCAATTTACCTTATATCTGAGGGTTAATACAAAGTACTTGTTCTTATTTATATATTGTGTTTCAAATGTTTGCAGCATTTTTTTTCACTATTCATTGTCCTAGTATATCAATGAATAGTAAAAATGGCTCGATTATCAATGATATACAATTATCCATAAAATAGTATTTCCACTGGTGGCAGTTGCGCAATTAGAACTCACACAAGGAATAAACCTACAGCAGATACATTAATTTAAACTAAACATAAAATACACTAGTTTACAAAATAAAAAAAAAAGTGTACATTCAATGCCACAATTTTTTTGTTATGTATTTTGGCCTACTAAACTCGAAAATCGCAAGAAAAAATTTTTTCTATAGATAGGTTTTTTTTTATATTAATTTTTGAATTTTTTTTCGTTTTGTTTCTTCGACATACTTTCACATTTTAGACCATATCTCGAGTTAGAAACATCCGATTGGGTGACACAAGACGTCATTTTAAAGGTAATTGAATTTCCAACAATTTTATTTGTATTTATAAACTATTTATCCGTAGATTTTCTTCAACAAAAGCTTGTTTTTTTCGTAAAAGTGCGATCTATACGTAAACAATAAGAAACTGGACATAATTTGACAATTTCTATTTTTCCATGGCGATGGAAGAAATATTCGTGTTCTATTTTAGCCGAAAAGATAAAAGTTTCTCATATATATTGGCTCGTAACACTTAAACTATTGAACCGATTGGAAAATAATGTGAAAAGTAATTGTTGGAAATTCGATTACCTTTAAAATGGCGTCTTCCGCGACTCAATCGGGCGTTTCTAATTCGAGATATGACCTAAAATGTGAACGTATGTCAGAAAAAAATCGAAAAAAAATTCAAAAATTCAAATAAAAAAAACCTATCCATAAAAAAAATTTTTTCTTGCGATTTTCGAGTTTAGTAGGCCAAAATACATAAGAAAAAAATTGTGGAATTGAATGTACATTTTGGCTGTAAGCTAGTGATATAGGTACAAAACTTTAACGAACGAGAGCCTTGTAATCGCAAGGCCCAAATGGCCCTCCTGGCCCTCCACATTCGCGCAGCGCCTTTCCGTGGCAACCCAATGGGCAGTGGTCCGTTTGTAGCAAGCTCGTGGACAGAATATTTCGCGTCGAGAAAGTTGTTTTGACGGGAACAGGAGGTTGTAACTCGAACAACCGAGGAGAGTGTATCGGTTTTCAGTTCTCTGAAATACCCCGCGACGAAGCTTTACTTGGGCTCGTGCACCACTTATTATTCAAGCCTGAAAGCCGATATTCTGGGTCTTACACGTGTTACCTGTTACCAATACGAGCTTCCCGATAGGTAAGACGGATCACCTTGCGGGGATCGGACGTGAATTTACAGGAAACGAGTAGGCGGTAGACAGTGGTTAACGCGCATTAGAAAGGGAGGACTTCACGAAATAATGTCTTGTCCATTAGCGTCGCGATGAATAATCGCGCGTAGGAAATTGACTGTTAATTAAGTAACGAAGGCAGTAATTAATGGGACAGGAGGTGTTGAGTCGATTCAGAATGCATCGACGAGGGTACTTTGTGTCGTTATCTGGGCAAGCGTCATTCTGTTTGGGGATGCTATGGAGAAAAGGTCAGAGAGGTAAACTTAACCGTCAAAGAGAGCGAAGAGCTATAGTGAGGGGTCAGTTGTATGGTACCGTCTTGATAACAATACCCATAAGAAATTACGTGACCGACTCCAAGTTATGTTTTTGTATACAGTATTAATAAACTTCCTAATACTCTTGCGTGAACCGTCTTAACTTGCATTCGAGGGGCGACTTAGAAGCGACAGTCTTTGTTTATCGATCATAAATTCAGCTCGAAGTGACCATAAATAGCTTCCTAAGCTGTGAAATGGTACACTTTGAAGCAGTAGTAAGGCACTTTGCTTCCACGATTCTCCAATCATGGTAGAAGAAGGTTTAGTCGTTTAAAATGTTATTTTTCTTTCGAATATAAAGGGTTAATATCAAGCGTATAACTTTAATATATTACAGGGACCATTTTTAAAACGGTGACGAGTTCGACGCCGAAGACAAAGTTTCATTTCGAAACTCGTAATTGTGCTGTTCGATGGACGCGTCGATAAAGGCGACCGCATTAATCACGAATCCGTGTTCCTCGAGTCGCCCCAAAGACCGTGTAAGATTTATTTCGTGCTTTTAAATGCGCACGACTGATTGATCTTAATCCCGCTACCACGTAGTTTGTTGCTTATCTGTCGTGGAATATCTCCTAACTGTCCAGACGAGTCACTATTTGGACAACTAAATCGGTGCTTTGAAAACAATTCAACGTCGTCAGCTGATGTAGACGTACTTGGGGGTGGATACTTCATTTCTTATTCGATTCATTGCTTATTCGATTTTTTTATTACAGTGGACTAAAGTAATGTCGTTTATTTTACATAAAATTCAAACAAATTTTTAATAAATTCCTTTTTTTAATCAATTACATAATCGCCCTCGTTATCAACAGCCTTTTGCCATTTAGTGTAAAGATTTTGAATGCCAGATCGATAAAAATCAAATTGAAAAACGACATTACTTTTCAGTTCACCTAATATTTCGGGTGTTAACCTTAAGGAGCAAGTTTTTGTAACATTAACAATGACGAAAAAAATTTAATTACCTTCGAACTAATTTTACTTAATTTTTGGTGACAGTAAGTTTTTTTTTCTCTTTAGAGTTCCCTTTAAAGTTCAGTGAAAATCGGCATTTATACATGCTATTGTAATATCGCGCCCTCCATATTCGAGAATAAGGAGTCAAACAAGAACATGAATCGTAGGTTACGGGATTGGTCGTGTAGGTAAAGCGGTCGACTGTGGATCCGAGGATCGTGGGTTAAAATCCCTGTGCATTATTTTTCGTTTAGACTCCTGCATTATTATGACTACGCACAATTTTCGTTGCTTCTGATATTACGAATCTCCATTAAATGCTTAAATAAATATTTGCGATTAACGTAAAGTAGCTATTTCCATTCATGGTTTGAAAGTTTCGAAGGTGTACCTGCACGGAAACAACGTATCAATGATAAATCAGAAGTTTTCCATGTAAAAGCGACAATTTATGGAAAGGGGTACACGAAACGTTTAGATGTAACTGTTCATATATCATAATTAAACGCCAAAGAGACGAACTCGGACATCTATAACTCTTCCCGTGACTTTGAAAACCGGCCGACTTGTTCTCTCCACCCCCGCAATCGTGTTTGTACCGCATCGGTGCAATCTAAGGAAATTATTAGATGTCGATATATATCATCACGTAGGGTGACAGTCTACAGAGGAGCAACGAGTAATAATAACCTTAATACGTGTTTATTAGACCAGAATTGTAAGTAAAAAGAGAATGGGAACAGGAATTAATGTATTGGTCCCCCGGGGGCTGTGGTTGTGTTCGATTGTAGCTGCAGTCATGCTCCAACAGTCGTGCAAGGGATATTATGTTAGAAGTTAAGGATTGATGTAAAACAATGTAAATGCGACATGGAAAAAACACACGTGCAAGACTGGTGATTTGTAACAAACTAGACTGGACAAATAGCTACAATAATTAAGATAAGAAAAATTACGTACCCTTATTATGAGAGTGACGTATAGCTATGCGTTGTTAATATAGTAATCTTGAAAACGATGTAACAAAAACGAGACAAGAAAAAGACATTGAAGAAAAATGTACATAATAGACGAGACATTAGAAACATGATACTTAAACACTTTCAGAAGTATTTGTGATGCAAGGATTATGCACTATGTGAGTATCATCTTTTTGAATCGGTGATGCACTTCCTTCGAATTTCTATTTTTCCAATGATTTTTCTAGTTTGATAAACTCAGGAATACCGTCATAAACTCAACTGTGTGATTTTATTTTCGTAACGTTCTAATTGGTAAAACGACGAGTACGTTACATTAAATTTTATACTATGTATAATTAATAATAATAATTAAAAATATTAACTTACCAAAATGCAAAATAAATAACTATTTTATACAGGGTGAGTCTTATAACGTGACGACCTCAAATAACTCGTAAGGTATTCGTTGTACAACAAAATGTTTCAAACAAAAGTTGCATGGCATCTAGGAGCACATACAGTGATGTAATCTGTTTTTTATTACCTCACTTTTTTATTGAGATATTAGGGTCATCTTCAGTTTTTTAAATGGAATGTCTAATATTTTTTTTCGAATTCGGATAAATCATCAAATTTTGCGTAAAAAAGAATTACATGAAGTGGGCCTTCAAATGAAAAATGACTGAGATATTTATAAAAGAAGCTTATGGGCATTAGCTGCTAAGGTTGAAGTACGACATCTTTCATTATTCGCAACTTTGTGATACCTTTTTAACAGACTTCGAAAAGGAGGAGGGTACTCAATTCAACATGTATATATATTTTTTTTACGTTTCTGTACATTAAAATTGCCATGTTCTTTGAGTCTTCGACCAGGCCTTAAGAAGGTAGAATGCGATGGCTGATTTCGATCAGGATACTTAGTCGTCACGTTATAAGACTCACCCTGTATATGCAAACACATGAACGATCTTTAATTTTCAAGCTTCCGAAATACAAACTTCTAAAAAAAAGAAAAAGCTCCTGCTGCCATCCAACAATTAAAAAACGAACTTCATAGAGGACATCGGAGTGCAAAGGGTTAACGCCAAGAGAAGATCGAGCGCAAAAAGAGAAGAACGTCGTGTAAACAGTAGGGCACCACTGGTCGGAGCTTGCAACAAAGATGCAACCGGTGTTCCCCAAGGCCGTTCTTACAAATCCTAGCGGGCACGCGGACCAACCAGAAGAGAGGACTGATTCACGCCGGGTAGATCCCACGGTCAGATTATCCATGCATTTCGTTTCGAACCCCGAAGAAGCATCTCGATACCGCGTTAATAAATCTGCCTAATACAAGGGGCGCGGCCCTCGGGGTTCCACGGTTAAGGGTTCGTTCACACCGCGGACGTTACTGAACGCGTTTTATCGCGCAACCTCGAATAAATCTCGACGTGCCGTCGATTGTGCCTCCCTCCTTTCATCCTTCGTCTTCCTCTGCGTCTCCTTCTTCCATCCCTCGTCCTTTCTCCGTCTTCTTCCCTGCCCTCACCGGTTAAATCTGTCGGTCGGACAAGATCTCGGCTCGTTGTTGCCGAAGATGCGCCGCTCGGTGCATCGGCTCGAGTTTCCGGTTCTCCATTGTGCACGCCTTTGCTCGTCCCTCCTTTTCCATCTTTCCGTCTTCCTCCTGTCTCTCGTTCGCCCTCGCCTTTTGTCTTTCTTTTACCGTCGTCTCTTTAGCTCCGAACGGAGGATTCTATAAAGGCTAGATCGTAAGCGAGACGGCTCTCTTGTATCAAGTTGTTCTTCCAGGCGTGGGCGCACCCCTTGTTCTTTCGCTTTGGCCCTAGAACAGTGTTTCCCAAAGTGCGTCGGGTGTGCTGTTACCAGCACTCTTTCATCGTTTAAGACCAATTCGTGCGCGCATTTTCGCTGGTATACTTTCGTATCTGGCCCCCGTCCTTTCGGGAACAGATATGCGGTACTTTGTAGTAGGTACGCGAGGTTGCAGACGCTCCATTTTTTAAGAGAATTCCGAAGTAACGTGTTTACTATATGGCTTCTGTTGGCTGGGGGTTGAAATGTATGTACTTGAGTAACTTTGTAACGATTAGATTTTTATTTTGAGTGTACAAGAAAATACAAAATGCACACAGTACGCAATAATATGTATTAGGCTGTCCCAAAAGTTTCTTTCGTTTTATTAATAATTAAAACATACACAATATTTGATGTTTTATGTTTCATTACAAAATTGTGTATAATTCATTTCGCTCCGTTACTGTTACAGCATCAATGTCTAAGAAATTAGATTATCTATTTATATAAACACTGCCACAGACAATAATTGAATGCAACTCACGAAAGAAATTTTTGGGACAACCTAATATAACAAAATGTTGAAAGTAAAATTTATATTATAATATTTGCAGAATAAAGTAAATTCCTATTTACACATGGTTTATCGAAAGTTATAAATAATCAATAGTTACAAACTATAAATTATAAACAAATATTATTGATATAGCCATTCATTTTTTAATTAAAAAATTATATGTTTCAAACGATGTACTATTCGTAAACTATTCTTTGCACTTTATGAAGTAATGAATTGTTTCTATTGAGATGTAAACAAACTGCTAAATATGGTTGATACACGATTACATAAGGAATGTGTTTTTACCCAGTTAATAAAAAAGGAAAAAATTAAATTACAGTGGATACTACTTCTAAGAGCGAAGAGAAGATCATCGATCTTCGTAATAAAATAAGCTATTTGTAACAAAAAAATTCTCAAGTTTAAGGTAGAATCTATGAGACTCTAAAGAAATATTAGGTTGTTCCAAAAGTTTCTTCCGTTTCATTAAGAAGTAATACATACACAATATTTTATGTCTAATGCTACATTATTGAATTGTGTACGATTCATTTTGCTCCATTACTGTTACAACATTAACATCTAAGAAATTAGATTGTCTATTTATATAAACATTGCTACACAAAATAACTGAATGCAAGTCACGGAAGAAACTTTTGGAACAACCTAATATGTATACTATTGAAAGAATTCGGATGTATCGTATCCCCCTTAGAAATCCTTTTTAAATAAAACTCTGGGATATTTGATATCGAGTTTTCTTGCTTTCTGGATCTATTTTCTCTTCCATTGCTCCGAGGTCCCTTGCCCACCTAACTTCACCGGCGCTTTCTTATGTAAGTCCTTCGATATATCGCTGATCCTCGGTGGCTCTCGAAGAAACGATCCCAAAGTATCATATAATGCTACCGCCGTGGTTCGTGTACGTCCTCGGGCCTGACGTATTTTTTGAAAAATCAATTTTGCAGTCGCTGCAGGGCGATCGCGGCGTTATTACCTGCCGAATTTCGTTTCGACGTCGGCCACGAAAATCGTTCTCTTTCCAGAATCGTTTCAGCCTGTTAGCACGAATAGCCTGTAATCTGCCCGTTCGAAGACGGGGTTGGCTTTCTTGCGCGATGGGTAATAAATATCGCGCCCACTCTTCTTATTAGCGCGATCCACCATTTTTCGGCTTCTCCCTTTTGACGCATGATCACACGCTTCGCAGGCGTCTTCGGGTTCGCTTTCGTCCATCTCGAATTAACTCGCCACGCAAATATCAATCTCCTTAACTCTTTCAAGTTAGCTGGGTTAACCCTTTCAGACCTGGCGTCCACAATTGAGGACACAACGTTTAAATAAGACCAGTAAGACATGTTAGACAACATAAGGCTGTGGAGTATTCTTGGAGACTGATAATATTTTATTTTTAATCTTGAATCGATCGATTACAGAACGACTAAAATAAATTTCGATCCCATTATTTAATCTTCTTAAAATTAAGAATCGATTATTGACTCTTGTATTGCATGATATTTCGTTTAATATAAATGAATAGCAACCTCCGAGCAATTTTGTGTTGTTCTTCTAATTGTGCGATGTTCATATTATCCAAAGACAAAAGGAGTTCTAGTGAATCATATTAATCTTTTGTATTCGATTAGTTACATTTATCATCTGTACGAAATACTCCATCTTGAGTATGTTGGGATTAGAGTACATCCATACACCAGTTTTATCTTAATACATATTCAAACTTTCGCGTGCCATGTCATTCGATTCGCGCGCAAATTGCATAATCTCAAACGTCACATCCAGTTAGCAACCCTCCACCATACGCTGGGTCGGTATTCTGCTGCATATCTTATTTGTATGCTCTTATTTATATATTCTTGATACATACTATGGCCCAAAACTCTCTTTCATCGGCTGTTTGAAGTTTGACAAATTATCAAAAAAGCAGTAAGCAATTTGTATTCGTTTCTCCCTTTTTTTTTGACATCTGCACCTGATCTGATTAGAATAATGATCAACATTATAAAAATACTAAATCCACGTAGAATTTCGCGGTTTGGATGATTCCTACGTCATGAGGTTTGTACGAGGTACAAATATTGGGTTGTCTAGAAAGTTCGTGCCAATTTTTAAGAAAAATTCAAAGGCACATTTGAATTTTGATAAATATTTATTGAATTAAATAAGTACCATTTTGTACCACGAACTTTCCACCTTTTAAGGGATGCACCCATGTTAATTGTTTTCAACCATTTCACTATAAACAGACGTGTAGCACCTACCAAAAATCGGCATGGACTTTCGAAACAAATTAATATTTTTAAATTGCTTTACTTTACTGCTTGTTTCTCACTACACCATATAATTCTGTAACATATTAATTATAACTTTAGTTTAGCAATTGTAAAAGAGGAGTATATTGGCAATAGAAAAATGTATAGTTAGAAAAATACCAATACTTTGAGGTTCACTGAAGTCAGAACTTCTCAAAGATCGACATACACCTGGATAACTTGAATTATAAAGGCTGCCGATGAGCTAAACAAATTCTGCTTTATGCAATAAGCAATATTTTCGGCACAAAGAGCAACACTACTCCATTTCGTGTTGGGTATGCTAATCGAAGTAGTCAGTAAGGCTCACCGTGGCTTACATATGACGTTATTAGTCATTCGAACAGCTTCAAATTACTCGATACTTTATTAGTACGTAAGAGGTTTGAATAGAATGTTCAAATTAATAGCCTCACGTCTAAGGCAGAGATTTGCTAGATGAGCCCAGCCAGCAAATCCAGGATGCAACACGATACTAATCTTTGAGCAAGAACTATTAGTATAATACTACCAAATCTTGAACTGATTACGCTTTATGACTTAATGTGTTTTAACTATCTTTGGGTTAAATTTTATTTAGTATTTACCTATATTATATATTAGTTCCACGAAGTTGGAGTTGCACGTGACATATTATGGAGGTTGTTGGAATATTTACTTTAATTTAATCTTTGACTTTACTACAAAAGTAAATGTACTGAGAGTATACAGTGGGTGCAGAATGTATTGTATATGTAGAAATTGTAGTTTATGAACTCCTTTTTTTATAATCAATGATATTCTACATATTCTTGGAAATCTCTAGAATATAGTTCAAACAACAATTACTAGTTTATATAATTTGTGAAATTAACAAAAAAATACGAAAAATTGGTAGAAATATAGAAGCAATAAGTATTTGTACGATTCTTATGACGAACCATTTACAGCAGAGTTTGTAACGTAAACACATTAGTTTATTGCTCCGTACGAATTAGAAAACATCAAATTTCCAGTAACGTACTTTTAAAAAAGACTCTAATAGAGGAATGGAAGAAGATCCCACTTCGAATAACTAATAATTTAATTAATTTAATGCTCAGAAGAGTTGCAACAATTATGAAATCAAAAGGAAATCCCACGAAGGAAGTATTATATATTTGTAAATTAATGTAAATTTCTTTTTTTTTAATGAAGTTTTAAAAATTAAACAGTTGTGTGAGTACTTATTGCTTCAACATTTCTATCGATTAATTGTTGTTTTCTTGTTAATTTAGCAACTTACACAAATAGCTATTTTTTTTTCTACTCTATCTATTCTAGAGATTTCCGAGAATATGTAGAATGTCATTGTTTATAAAAAATAAGTTAATAAATTACAATTTTACATACTTTTTTTAGAAATTGATCAGTGTACAAATACTTTCTACACCCACTGTATGTTAAATGTATATATCTTGTAAAGAATAATAGAGAATGCTAGTTGTACCAGTGGAACTTGTTGGAATATTTATTATAATTCAACCTTTTATTTTTTTACAAAAATAAATGTATCGAGAATATACGTATAATGTATATATCTGTTACTGCAGAATAAGAAAAAAGAAAGTTAGGATATGGTCTGCCATTGAGGATCCTTTTTATAGTTTACGAGAACCTAAACAGGTGTACGAAAACTGCAATGTGTACAGTTAGAAATTCTTTCTACCTTTTACTTATAACGTTTGTCTTGACTAGCTCCTCGTAGAGAAAAGATCACAACTTATTCGTGACATTTAGAAACAAACTCGAAACTCATATTTAATAAAATTAGGATTTTATTATGTCATTATACCCCATTTTCAATAGAGGGTTTCCATTATTCAAGAGGTACGAGTGTGTACATGAAGTAACTAATTTTGATTCTCGTTATTATTACTTGGTTTCTTCTGTTAAATGTCAAAGCCGAGCTCTTTTCTGTTCTTATACGGTGAATCTTGGGTGAGCCTTTTTCCAACAGCTGTTCCATTGCTGTTTAAGAGACCTCGAGAAGGCCTCCTCGGCTTCTTCACGGTAAAGCAGTGCATCTGTGGATTCTGATTGAGATAGTACAGCTTGTTTGTCCCTGATATAATATAATCCCTATATAGACTGGGACGAAATAGAATACTGTGAAATTTTTCGTCATCTAGCCATTCTGTTCTTTTCGAGCGACAGCAGAAATCGTTTAGAGCAAAAGAAGGGAGAAAAATGTAACGTACACGAAGATAAAGTCGCAATATTTGTACCTCCATCGTGACGTTTCCAGTTTCCACGCGGCAGGAGTAAGAAGTTCACGGTACCCGTCTGTGCACACATACCTACAAGGACCGAGAAACCGACTGGCGCCGAATCGATCGATTCCTCGTTCCCTGTTCAGCTCGAAGCCACCACGAAGAACTGAGCCGAAGGCGGCTTTCGTTCTGGACCGACTGGTTCTGTTTCTCTCTCGCCGTCGATCGGCCACATTAATCATATCGCGAACGACGCCGCGCCTCTCTTTATTTATTCATCCTCTCCCTCGCTCCCCCGACGCGCTTTTTCTTTCCTCGGTATCGTCTTCGTGCCTCGAACCGCTCGATATTCGTCGCGAGTCTGCGGTTCAGCGACTTCGACTCGACGCTGGATCATCCCTATCGTTCGACTCCGCCGTGCGAAACGATCGACGGCCGCCCCGAACCGAAGAAAAAGAAATTTCATACGGCAGTGACACCATTCGAAAATAAAAAAACTGTCACCGTCGGGGCTGGAAACCTCGCGTCGACGAGCTTGATACTTATCCCGACGAAGTTAACACCCTGGATATACACCTGATCCTCGTTTTGTACGTTTGGGAAGTCCAAACGATACCGTGTATAGATTTTTCATTTTATATTGTTGCTATTATGTTTGTTATACCTAGTTTATGTTATTATGTTGGTGGTTTGCATTTGTATGAGTTTAAAAATATTCGTAAGCAGTGGATGGATTTATTTTATATTTTTTATTGTCTTGTTTCACGTAAATTGCATGGTTGTTATATCCATTTTATGTTATTATGTTGGTGGTTTGCATTTGTATGAGTTTAAAAATATTCGCAAGCTGTGGCTGGATGTATTTTATATTTTTTGTGGTCCTGTTTCATGTAAATTCAATATGCTATTTATTTTCTATGATAATTCACTTTCAGAATTGACATTTTTACTTCTTTAGTGAAAAGAATTTTGTGAACTTTTTTATTTTTCATGTAACCCCTCAGTACCTATGATTGACATTTCATATTTGTTTTCAATTTCTGAAAATGTTAATCTGTGCTTTCTATATTTAATCGCTAACTGTTGACTATACACTAGTTTTTTTATTATTCTTACTATGCGACTAAAGATACAAATGATTATTAAAATCAATATGTAGACAAATAAAACCAACAGTTCATTTATGTTTATCATTTTGCAATATCAATTAATGTATAGTAAAGTTTCTATGTGGTATTGAGAAAAATTACAGTACCATAGTGAACTATCTTTAGTCTTCATAAATAAACATTCTATTTCAAAAATGAATTTTTAATGAAAATTTCAAGAGTCTCATTTCTATTAAGCAAGTGTCCACATACTTCTGAGCGAGGGTTTACATACAAGGTCCCTTTATTTTAGAGCAGAATCTTAGACTCACTCACACTATGCGTAACGTGGTGATCGACAAACAAATTGTATCTACTCATGAAAAATACATACACATGCATCGAAAAACATTAATCATTCACAAAGTGGCCATCTTCTCACACGATTTCTTCCTATCGCAGTATTAATTTAAGTATCGATGGCTCTCTCATTCAGCACCACTTTCAACGCGTCCAAATCGAAGATCCTCAGCTTCCAAACACTAGTTCCATTTCCGAATCACTCGTTATCATCAATTTCAACGTAACTCGCGGTAGACTTTCGTGACTGCATTACAAAAATCAAGCCAGCTTATCTCGTCCAATGGGGTGTTAATACATGTCCTCCGGATCTACATTCGCTTCGCGCGTTATCCGAGTCGTCCGCTCGAAGAGATTACACCTTAATCCCGTTGAAACGACATTGTTAAGATTTTTCCAGACAGTTAGTTCCACTATTTTGTCGCCTTTATCCGAGTAACTGGCTTTAGGGGGACTCCTCACGCTTCGTCCCGTTTACTCGTGGAATGGTCCAAGCCTTTATTTCGTTGGTCGATCACCGCGCTCCTCTTTCTCTTAATCCTCTCTATCCACGAGGTCCAGCTCGTTTGTTCGCATCATTAGAGGCTCGCGTGCGGCAATTTGCCACGCCCAGATACAAGAATTCGCACCTTCGACCGACGAGGATGGACCAAAAACGAACAGCTCGCGCCGGGTCTTTTCTTATCAATCGTCGAGAAAGTATTCACCACCCCTTGTCCCTCCTGCCCCGAGTTCCTCGTTTGGAACAGCCTTGAATAATGTGCCAGAGATGTCCCTTGACCTTCGCGCCATGGAACGCAAGCGACAATGAGATCTTTTCGAAGTCACGCGAGCGAAGAGCTTCCCAGCATGGCCAAAGAGATGCACGGATGCACGGCTCGTGTCACTAGTTACATTAACCCTTTGACCGCGGGACGATTTTTGCTGGAATTCTAAGAGGTGTGAATTTAAAAAAAGTATTAGCTTGTAGGGAATGATAAGGTGGAGCTTTTTTATATTTACAGTCTATTCATAGGACGTTTAGTTTCAAAAATAAAAATTATAAACTTGAATGATTTCTTTCCTGAGATCGCGTAGTGGTCTGATCCTGTTGCTGTTGTTTTAAGAAAAAAGAATGTAACGGTCGAACGATCTTTTAAAAAATTATCAACTTATTGTCTTAATACCAATCACTACCAAAACTACTTAAAAATATCTAGTATGGTTAAAGTTTCATTTGTATGTACATTTCATATGAACGAACTTAACAGATCGAATCATAAGTTACTTCCAATTTTAAAAAGATATACGTCCTCAGGACTATCCTTGAAAAGGAAGCATCGCTGATAACAGTTGATTTACACGTACAGATCAAATTACGAGCGTTAAACAAGAGTTCTGCATAGAGTTCAATTACAAGGCGTTAAACAAGTGTTCCGCATTATTCAGTCTCGATTTCAAATGTCTAAAACCCAATTTCACCTGGCAACGAATGAAATATTCACTTCCTACTCGAAAGATGTTTCGAATGATAGTTGCAAGTATTTTTCTGACGTTCACGGTGGCAACGTGATTTACGAATGCAATATAGCAAAGTCGTGTAAACCGTTTGCTAATGGCGAGTTCGATACGTGAGATAGAAATCGAAACGAAATTAAAATGGTTCGCGATGCAAGACACGAAACGGTGGCAGAGTAATAACCATAAGCACTCCAAACACATGTTTTCACTCCAGGAAAGTACTTCTGTTTGGTTGATGGGCGTAGATGCGTGATATTGCTTCTAAACTCTAGTTGGAAAGTCGGACACTTGTTTAAGAGGTACTCTCGTTTTCTGGGTTAAAAAATGAATATTGCTTGTTTATAGTTTTGGGAATGTAGGTCTTTAAAATATTTAGATACTCTTGTTCAAGATATCTCTTATTTTCTGTGTCAAAAAATAGATTCTGTTTGTTTATATTTTTGGAGCTGTAGGCTTTACAAATATTTCAATCAAATTGTACTCGACAAATTTCTAAATTGTCGAAGTTGTAGCTACATATTTATATCACAGAATTTGTCCCATTAGGCTGATTGAACGGGAAGGTTTAGTGGGATGCTTTTTTTGTTTTCACTCAAAACTTGGCCTTTTTCGTATGGTAAGTTAAATGATCAGGATATTTTGGATTACATCAGGATAGTGATCCATCGTCATCTTTATCGTAAGTGTGACTCTTAGCAGCCCATGACTTCCTTTCTCACGATTCTTAGTTCGAAAAAACGTGTATACTTTTTAACCGACTTCGAAAAGGAGGAGGTTACTCAATTCGACATGTATATATATATTTTTTTTTTAAATCATAGAAATCAGATACCATCTTTAAGGGAAGAAATAGGTTTTCTTCATGAATCTAACATCCTCTCTAAAAAATTGCAAGTTGTATTTTTAGAGGTGTTTAAACAAAAAATCGTAATTTCTTATCACTTCTTCGTAACTTCTTTTGTAATAAAAAAATACGTTAAACATTGACATAACTCCGAATTTAGATTCATATAGAGCCTAATTACGTAAAGAAACTATGAATTTTTAAAATGATTGGTTAAAAAGTTTTTGAGCTAGAATGTACCCAAAAAAGGTCGAGAAAAGTTTGAAAAAGGAAATACGGAAATCAGGAAGTTCAAGGCAGTAATGAATTTATTTCAACTGCTTACTGGTTAACCAACGATTCCAGCATTATACAAGTAGTATAGTAATCCTTTTTCTTCTTCGTATCCTTCGTTTTGAGCTTGCGACTCTTCCTTTCGAGCTTCGCGACCCTAAACCTATTTCCCCCCTTAAGACAATAAATGATTACTTAACCAAACAAACAAAGATCGATTTTTTTCAAGCCTCCAAGGTGGCTCAGCCCTTAGACAACACGTCGAAAATCGTGTTCTGGTAGGTAAGCTTTGAAGGCGTCATTACGTGCGAACGACATCCCGCTTAAGTGCCCCATTTATTTTCCGGAGTAGCGTAGCAGCGGGCACGTAGGAATTTATAAGCTATAATATTGCTACCGCGGTAGTAAAGCGTACCAGTATATATCAGCACCGTGAAAATGATCGTCCCTGTACTAGCAGCGTGGTATATCGCTGGATTTTATTGCCGTAGCGACGATCACTGTTTGTCGCTTTTCTATGTGGAGCAACGGGGCCTACTCGATATAACTATCGACGAGTTCTACCGTCTATACCTCGAGGCCGTCACGAGTTCGCTACGATCCCCTGTCGAGAACCGATGAATTCCAACAATAAATGTCGCGCGGCTACGACCGCGGTCAGCGTTGTTTGTCAGGGCACGATCTATGCGCCGATAATTGCTTATTATCTTCGTCGGGTGTTCCGTTCGATCGACAATTCGGAATGCTTTAGTGCATTTTCTGCGCGGTATCTCTCGCTACACGATCACTTCGATATCTGTCGATTTAAGCAACGTTCGAATGATGCAGGAGAGCTTTGTATCGAGCGGTTAACTCGTTGCCAGTGTTGCCCAACGTGAAATGTACGACAGGGGATGCGTAATAAAACAGAACAAGAATCTACTATCAATGAGGCCTTTCGATTAACCTCTTAAAGGATACTGACACATATGAGCCGTTCATTGCGCAAATCGATTAACTCGATATAACAAAAAGTTGCGAAATGCCCTATGAGATCAATTATTTATTATTCAATGGTCAAACAAAGTTTTTCGTTTAATGGTGTTAATCTTTATTGTTCAAGAAAGGTATTATAAATATGAAAAGTTATGACTATATCAAGTGCTTTGACAGTACAGTTTAAGGTTTTTCAAAAATTGGAGTTAAATAATATATCTTATTAAAGCGGGACATTAGACTACTGATCATCACTTTCTGTTATATTTTTGCTAAAAATAGGTAAACTTTTATCGTTGTTTCACTTTAGGTCGAAGCTCCTCATCTACAGGCTCTTTTAGTTTGAAGGACCAGGATTAAACATGAAACATACGATCTACAATGATTTTATTAACCGACTTCGAATAGGAGGAGGTTACTCAATTCGACATGTATATTTTTTTTCTTTTTTCTTTTAAAGGTATGTTTACCGATTACGCCGAGATGGCTTGACCAATCGGAATGAATCCTGTTGCATCTTGTAGAGCATGCCCCCCCCCCCGCCCCGGTGGTCCCATTATCACGGCTTCTTGCGATTTGTCATTTTTTTAAGAACAGTGAATTCTCTGGAATCGCGAAGGCTGACGCGACGCAATACTGTCTTCTATTGACATTACGACTGAATGTTTTGTCCAAATTGTCCTGAAATTGTCATCAACATGTTTATTCCATCACGAAAAGATGCCGATCACGTCAGAAGTTCGACAGTTAACGGAATTGCATGAAAAATCTAACTGCACGATTAGAAGCCATCTCATCGGAAAATTCAACTGAAGTTCATGAAAAAGTGAAGGGCGAAAAGGAGTAATCGCAAAAAAATAGAAGACCCCCATAAAAAAAGTACAAGAAAGTCGAAAAAGATGTGAAATCGAAATGAGCTGCCAGTACATGAAGATCCTTTCCAGTAAAGTGCAAAGGCGACATTGTGTAACACAATGTAAAATTCGGTGGTTTCTAACTATGCGTAGCTAAAATGCTGTGTTCAACAGTGTTGACGTTCAGACCCTAATGACAACTCATGTAAAGTGACTGTTCCGCAATTGGCGGAGAAATAAAGAAGCTAATTAGCGTATCAGCCACAATCTGAGACTGTTTAGACATTTGCCTAGATGGTGTGGCCAGGCAAGGTGTCGATGAATAAGAATTATTTTAAAACGCAATACAGTGGAAATGTACTCATATCGTCAGAGTTTTAAATTGACAAATTATGTAAAAGTCTGCAAGAAAGTATGAGTATTGATGATATGAGAATGCCTTGCCTGGCCACGCCAACTATTTGACTTTCAGCATTTGACATCCAGGAAAATATCTAAATAGTCTCAGTATGTGGCTGATACGCTATTTAGCTTCTTCATTTCATCGCCAAAGTGCGGAGCAGTCACGTCATATGGTTGTCATTAGGGTCTGAACCTCCGCACTGTTGAATACAGCATTTTAGCTGCGCATAGTTGGAAAGCACCGAATTTTACATTGTGTTACACAGTGTCGCCTTTGGACTTTATTGGAAAGGAGTTTGATGTACTGGCAGCTCATTTCGATTTCACATCTTTTTTTACTTTCTTGTAGCTTTTTATGGGGATCTTCTATTTTTCTATGATTGACATTACGACTGAATCTCAACTGAATTTGGACTGTACTATACTTGAAATACTAAAGAGAGTCTAAACTACAAAATTTGATTCAAATTTACTCCACGACTCCCCTCTCGATGGTCCCACGCACAATTACAACACGGCACCCCTTCGGACTCTCCCATTGCAGTCGAATTTTTACCAAAACGAATCCTCCCCGAATTTCAATATAAAAGCACGCTACGCGTTATTTTGACAAGCCGCGCGTGCAGCGTTAGCGTCATTGTGCGTGGACGTCCGGAAGACCGTGAATATTCAAATGCCCGTTGCCTTGGGACCGAGATCCTCCGATGCCATCGTCCCTCTGCTACGTGGAAGTCACGAAGAAGGACCAGGCCTCAGCTCGTAGCGGCAGACACGACGAAACCCGTTCGGTCGCGTGGCGCGCCCACGCGTTGCGCGTGTGTACGTGTGTGCACACGCCTATCCTCGGGGATGGCTCGCAAGGTCTTCGATCTTAACGACGAACCGCCGACAGGAACGCGTCGATGTCTCTGCCTCGTCGTCGTCGTCGTCGTCGTCCGCCCCACGGTTCAGCCTTATCTCTCCTGGTCGATGGGCCTTATTATCGACTGGCTGCTGCGAAGAGCTGTCTAATGCACCGGCAGATCGCCACTTACGTTTCGCGGCCGGTCTGTACGCAGAGGCGCGATAATACGGTAGGCGGCATTCGATGGAGTCGTATTCGCATAGAGGCCTGACGTGTGCTCGCTTCGATCAACTCGTCACCGCCTATACTTTTTATTCCAGCTGTCTCCTTTTTATTCGACTTACGCTCGACAACCGTGGCGTGCGTATATCGACGTGTCCCGCGTGATCCGATTCGGGAACAGGACCCCTTTTTAGTAGTTTGCTCGATTTCCGGGCTAATCGTCCTGATTTTGGGGAACTTCAAAGCGGTGCAGGGAGACTGGGGGGTTAATAGGAGGAACAAGTAAAATAACTTAACCCAGTCAAATTTATTGAAGTTACTCAAGGGATAAATTTATAGACTTTTTAGTCCCGAATTATTGCAAAAGGAGATCGTAAATTTTCTTTTTAAAACAACAAATTTAACACAGTCGCAACCGGCAGGTACTTTACGTTTCTAATGCCGGGTACCGACGAAAATAATAAAATTCTCTAAGCTAGATTTTGAAATATCAATATTATAAATATGTAATGTTTTTCCGTAATCAAGAATAGAATTTGAAGTGACGTGAATTCACATCGGCACACAGTGACGTAACGAGCTACACTGTTAAACTTTCCTTCAAGGATACTCAACCCTACCAATTGTAAAGCTATTTCCCTAACTCTCTTGATATGAACCTTCCAATTAAAATCATCGCAGTAGAGTGATCAGATTGAACCGAGATAACTTTCATGCGAACCTCGTTGCTCGACGACGCAATAAAGCGATTAGGTCGAGTCTGGATATCGAGTAATGACATTCACGTTTCTACGCCACTGCGACTTTTAATTGGAGGACATTTGTTACGCTCGGTGGGATAACGTCTTTTCTAGGATAGCTTCTGGGGTGGTGGAAAGGTAGCATAAAGTCGAGGAGTAGGAAGGAAAGGACACTGATCCTGCAAGGGCAGCACGGAATGGCGCGATCGTGTTTCCTGAGGTGTCACGAGTTTATACGCACCTCACAGGTGCTCCACTCGCGAGCATAATGGCTGCGCTAGCCTAGAATTTACTCCAATAGCTGTTTTGAAATTTACTGGAACACAAATTTATGTACGATACCAATTTGTGAACATGAGACATTAGGTTGAGGAACTAAAGTGGAGGTAGATGTAGAATCTTAAGGACGGACAAAAATGACATCTAGTGTTTTATTATATTGTGAGGTATACTTGCGTGTGCATTTGTGTAATGCGTGTATGATATATATTGATCATTTTATTAATTATTTCACTACTATCTTATTTGATATACTATCCCTTGTATTATTTAATTTTGTATTATTTAATTGACTGGTGGTGGTTTAGTGCTAAATATGAAAGCACAGAATTAATTTGTACACCTAATATTTATCTATTCTATTATCCACAATGATGATTATCTACTCACCTAC
>NC_071977.1:12432443-12517984 GCF_026283585.1 Hylaeus volcanicus
ATTATCCACAATGATGATTATCTACTCACCTACTCTATTGTCTACTCAACAGTGTACTTAGATTCAGATGTATTTGGAGGTCGCAAGTGTAATGGTAATGGAAGAGAGATTCTCTTGTTGAGGAATATTATAAATGATTAAAAACAAAGGCACAGAATTAATTTCTACACCTAATATCCACCTACTCTATTGTCTATCTGACACTGTACTTGAATTCTGGTGTATTTGGAGGTCGCAGGTGTAATGGTAATGGAAGAGAGACTGTCTTGGTGAGGAATATTATAAATGATTAAAAACAAAGGCACAGAATTAATTTCTACACCTAATATTTATCTATTCTATTATCCACAATGATGATTATCTACTCACCTACTCTATTGTCTACTCGACAGTGTACTTAGATTCAGATGTATTTGGAGGTCGCAAGTGTAATGATAATGGAAGAGAGACTGTCTTGTTGAGGAATATTATAAATGATTAAAAACAAAGGCACAGAATTAATTTGTACACCTACTATTTATCTATTCTATTATCCACAATGATGATTATCTACTCACCTACTCTATTGTCTACTCGATAGTGTACTTAAATTCATATGTATTTGGAGGTCGCAGGTATAATGGTAGCAGAAGAGGGACTGTCTTGGTGAAGAATATTATAAATGAAATTCAAATATACCCTATATCACTAAGAGATAATGTAGCTTTTTATTACTGACAAATTTGTTAGAATCGGTTCAGTAGTTCCAGAGATTACCCCCTACATCCAAACAAATTTTCCCTCTTTATAATATAAGTACAGATAATCAAACGTTTATTGAAGCTCGACAACCCTGGAGCTGAAGAGATCGTCTCAAGATGGACATTAAATTCCCGTATCAGGATTTTCGGCAAAGGTAATTTCGCTGTTGGCCGACGGTTTCGTATCTCATAAAGAAATGATTGATAGCATCGCCATCGCGAAAACGCGTTTTACGGCCGAAGAGACGGATTCCTCTCGGATCGTCAACATCGGTCAGGAACAATCTTTATAGCCCTAGCGCGGTGCATACCCGAGAATCGTTCGACCAGATCCCGAAATCACTCTCGGCCGTAGCGCGTCCTCGGGTAGTCATTAGCGCGAAATATCCAGACAAGACGCGGCATCAAATGTGTAAATCAGATATTTCATTTCGTCACGGCGCGTTAGTCACCGGTGAGCGAAAGCACGAGAAAAAGGATGAGGAATTCCGACGCGCGGTTAGTGTGGGTGGCGAAACTGGTAGATGAGATATACAAACATCGGGAACCGACGGTAAATGTCCCAGCTGACCATCTGAAACCAGTGTTCGCGTCAGCTCGTGTTGCGAACCGTGAATCACGCTTGTCCCCGTTTAACGGACGTCGAGAATCGAGTGTTATCTTATATTTTCGAGCAACTTTTTTCACCAAACACGCGTCCGCGATCGACGAACCAGGATAAACGGCGAGGAACGTTCCCAGCGACTTGGTCGTTTCTAGTTCGCTTATTGGTCTCGCCGTGCCGCGACGTTCGGTTTGCTCTGAGTATATCCTGCTTTCGCGGGCAAATATTTGCGCGCTCGTCCTTAGATATACAAAGACGAGGGAGTAGTCGAGCCTTCGGACCGCAGATTTTCGGATCACTTCAAATTTATCCTCGATAAATAGTCGCTTGTTGATATTCCGTGAGCGCCACCGTTCCCTTACCCTTCGTCGATTACCTAAGTGTCTCAAGATTCCCGCAACCGTGGCTACCGAGCATGCGACGGCGACGCCGTTCGAACGAGCTTCATTTTCTGGCGATATGTTTCAGTTAGTTTATACCTGGAAGTCGTATACTAAATACCAGACTGCGGATTTCATGTATTTATGACTGTTTTCAATAATATATTAGGTGGATTGGAAAATAATGTCGTTTCTATTACTTTAAATTCAAACAAATTTTTTATAAATTTCTATTTTTAATTATTAATTGTATAATCGCTCCCATTATCAATAGCCTTTTGCCATCTAGTGTGCAAATTGTCAATGTCAGATCGATAAAAATCAATGAGCTGATGAACGATAAACAAGTATTTAAAATTACAAAAACGACATTATTTTCCGGTTTACCTAATAGTTTTTGTTTTATTTAAAAAAATAATTTCATATACGTCGACATCTTATAAACTTGAAAAGTTTCTATTTTAAAACTATAAAATATGGCATTCCTCCTGGAATTTTTGTTATTAAAACACTATCCATAAGACAGTTCTAAAACTTTGCATATTTATTTGGACATATTTCTAGGGAATAGAAACATATATTTTTTACAGATAAATTATTAATTTGTTCAATGAGAATACAGTTCCAAGTGCGTCGACTCTAAAAGACACTGGCGTTTTTGTTTTATTTAAAAAAATAATTTCATATGCGTCGACATCTTATAAACTTGAAAAGTCTCTATTCTAAAACTATAAAATATGGCATTCCTCCTGGAATTTTTGTTATTGAAACACTATAATAGAAGACATGCATAAAATATACATATTGTATGTTCGATTAATATTGTTGTTTACGATTAATATAGTCATTTTATTACTTCATTAAGTGCGTATACATTTTAGTTATGCCTAGGATGTGTTTATTATATTTGTTTATATTCTAAATGCATACAGAGCCGCAGTCTACTAATTGTACATGGTTAAGTGTTCGGTACACTTGAATCTTTTACAGTGGGACTCTAAAAAAAAGTCTTTTGGAATTTTTTTAATTAAAACACTATTCATGATAGAGTTCTCCAACTTTGCATATTTATTTGAAAATATTTCTAGGGAATAGAAACATATATTTTTTACAGATAAATTATTAATTTGTTCAATGAGAATACAGTTTCAAGTGCGTCGACTCTAAAAGACACTGGCGTTTTTGTTTTATTTAAAAAAATAATTTCATATGCGTCGACATCTTATAAACTTGAAAAGTCTCTATTCTAAAACTATAAAATATGACATTCCTCCTGGAATTTTTGTTATTAAAACACTATTCATAACACAGTTCTAAAACTTTGCATATTTATTTGGACATATTTCTAGGGAATATAAATTTGAAACACTATGGATTGTTCTCAAGGACGAGATTGCGACATGACAGTGATTATCAAGCAGAAGAGATTCTCTTTCGGCAAATTAAACCTCGAACTACCCCCAGACATAAATTAATCCTCGACCACGCTTCGATACTCGCAAAAATAATGAACTAGACTCGTAAACGTTGTAAAATTCCCATGGACGTCCCAAAGGGCTCCATTACCCATCCGATACGATATTGTAAACTCGAACGACATTGTAACGCGCATATACTTATGCAAATCGATTTATGCCGCGGAAAGTCGCAACGAAACTCACCGATGTCCAGTGCCCGTTCGTCTCGCATCATCGAGGTTCCACGATGCCTGGGACTCGATCGGATCGATCTTCAATCCGGTCCACGGTTTCTTCGAAGCGACTCGCCATCAAAACGCAGTCAAATTAATATTCAATCTGGCCAGCGATAAGGATATATTGGGAACACGAGTCTTATCGTTAATGTGTCTCCGCGGCGGATAAAGCTTACGAATTAATTAAGCAATGATATTGCGCGGCGCGGACCTTCTTTACCCTTGACGGAGGGACGGGTAAAGCGGCCCCTACTTTCATGCCGCTCAAAATTCATTAGCGCCGACGAGAACGGAACGTGCACCAAAAAAAAAAAAAAAAAAAAGAGAAGGAATTCGACCCGTAGTCGCGAAGTCGAACGAAAACTGATTTATTATGCGGGACTGTCGAATATTTATACCGCGATTGCCGCTCACGATGCATAAGGACCGTCAAAATATTTGACGGGACCGATACCTTTCGCGTACAATGAAATCCCGGCTAACGTGGACGAATTGTCGGGATAATTGCTTTTACCTCGTGAAAGAGTGACGTGGGTGGGTAACAAATCACGCGAGATCCGGCCAGCCCGAATCTCTCGCGTTCACGAAAAGGTAACGGGCCTGGGCACCGTGTAAAGAAGAAACGTCGATGGAAAGCCATTACTCTTTGTCTCCCGAGAAAATGATACCGGGGATGCGCATCGTTGGGGAGCATTTCGCCTAAAAACCTAGCCAAAAGTCAATTTTCAATGTCTGCTCGATCCAATAATTTTTTGATAACGTATCGATATTATTTTTGATTTATGCAATGATGAACAGTTATGCATTGCTCAGAGCAAAGAGTTTTAATAGTACGCATTAATATCGTTCAATTTTGAACGATTCTTGCGTGTTGCAAGGATGTTTTGTAAATGTTTGCTGGACAATAGCATTTCAGACAGCAGTAGCATGTCAATTGATTGATTCACAGTTGATCACCACCATATCTACCTAATTTGGGGTCCAATCCCAATCCAAATCCAATCACCAGTCTTGAATTTTGCAAACTAACGTTGAATTGTTCTAACATTCACGCAATCTTCTCCAAATGCTACCGTTATGCTTTCCGCAACTTTCAAGATCGTTTTCCAAAATTTACAGTCCTATAAGAAAAGAACATAAATATTTTTAGTATTCATGATTGTTGATAATGAGGTTTTAATGTTTCTATTCAAAACATCTTTAGTATTTAATGTATGTATCTTAAAATACATTTTTTCCTCTTTAATATGATTACAAATAATTACCGACAAAATAGGGTAAAAATGAATGTTATCGGCCCGGGTAATTCAAACACTGGAAAAACGATATTTCGTACGCACCAACCGACTAGTTCAATCACAATTTGCATTTTTATAAGACTGAACAATGTCCACGAAATGTATTGTACAGAAACGTACAAATATGTAGATCTTTAACTACTGCAATATTCAAATGGTTCATCAATCACTCATTATATCTCACAAATTATTCCATTTTTGGTAGCAATATTCCTTTCACAATTATGTGCTTCAGCTAAAAGTCTCGCTGGAAATCGTTTCGAACGTGTCTCGATACTCTTTATAGAACTCCTGCTCGCAATCCCTCCCAAGTAAACTCAAATACTCTTAAATACACTTGCTCTCTCCTCGTTCGACATTACTCATTCGAAAGTGAACAACACGAGCATTTCGACGCGTCCTAAGTACATAAATACCAGCGGGAGATTCGCTCGCGTTCCAAGCGCTAAAATGTTGCTCCATTGCTCTCCATTCGGGCCACGAAATTCACTGTTAAGAGTCGAATAACAAACAAGGTCCAGTTACCGCGTCGGTACGAGGGCATTTTTACGAGTATTGCTTTGTGCTTTAACCGAAGACAATTGACGCGCCGCTTCGGGGCAAAAGCGTTAGTTTTATGACGCGGAGGGGAGGAGAGGCGCTTCCGTCGGATGCATCCCCGCGTAGATTATGATTTCTGGCAACGAAGTGGCTTTGGGTTCGCGGTTGCGGAATGGAAAAGAAGATGGACGACGGTGGCGAAACGAGGAACCAAGCGAGACAGAGATGGGCAAAAGGAAAGCGAAAAAGCAACGCATGCGGTCCGTTATCTCGGAGCCGCGTCGTAAAAGACACAGGAGTTACGACGCGAGCTCGCATACAGCGGTTGGCCAATTGGAAAATTTCTTTTCGACCGCTCGTGGTGCCCTCCCCTCGTCCCTGCGTCGCGGCCTTTGTGGATCTTCTCGTTTTCTTCGTCGCTCTCCACCCACGAGCGATTTACGAGCGAAGTGAAAGACACTCGTCTGCCCGTTGCCAGTTTCGTACCAAAATGACCATCGGCTGTGACGCTACTTTACATATTTAATGGAATTCTTTGGACGGTCCCCTTCGATAGTCCTCGCCACGAGGCCCGCACACGCTGATCGGAAATCAGGAAATGTTAACCAGAGGTGTTTCTCTGAACTTGAAGACGTGCTCAGTTATCTATAAAGGTGAAGGCTATCTTCTGGAATTAATGCATATTAATTTAGCTGTCTTTAAAAGATCAGCTTGTTCTCAGAATAACACCAATTTTATTTGGGTTGTTACGAAACTGTAATGGATGGTGTCATGTTGAAAATAATATTCTAGATGTAACTTTTGTTAGAAAGAAGGGATGGTGATTTTTAAAATTGATTTCGAGTATCTGGAGAGGTTGCATCGAGGTTTTAATAAGTACATGAAATAGATAGGGGGCAACAACATGAGGAAATGTTAGGGAAGTTTCTACTAAATGAAGGAGGTTTCTTACTATACGAGTAGAGTAAAATTAAACGTCAAACTATGATACTACAAATTTAGCGTAGTAAATTGATAATCTAAATCTAGTCTCACTTTCACACTTATGCACTTTTGGACTTTTACACTTTTACACTTTGCACTTTACACTTTTTATATCTGAAGATCTTATTACAAGTACGCAGCCATTAGCTCGCTATTACTCGCGACGAAGGATCTCTCTTGAGTTGGCAGGACCAAATCAACAGAATCGTATCGGATTTAGTGGAATATTTAGTATTTATTTTGTACTAATTTGTACCACCAACATTAATTTTGTACCTGTTACCGTTTTCAAGAAAATCGTAATATTAATATTACCACGTATACCGCTTATCCCTCGTACCCTAACACCAACTCCATCTGAGCAACGAGTATGTGCAACACACGATACCATTTGCCCTAATAATAAATTTTCTTCCATTCTCCCAATTAGGAGGCCTATTCGCAGGGGACCACGGTACCACCCCTTCCTCTAATTATTCAAACTGATTATACGCCACGATTTTTTCGTAAACGGTAACAGGTACAAAATTTCTTTTAGTGGTACAAATTAGTACAAATTCAGCACTAAATGTACCCACTTTAATTTTTTCATTTTTATTAATTTTGACGTGTGGTCCTGCTAGCTTAATATTAAGCTAGCAGCGCCATGATTTTTTCGAAAACGGCACGAGGTACAAAATTATTGTTGGTGGTACAAATTAGTACAAAACAAGTACTAAATATTCCACTAAGTCCGATATGATTCTGTTGATTTGGTCCTGCCAGGTTCAGAGAGGTCGACGAAGGCCCGTCACGAATAATATCGATTACCAGGTTTCACCACGTGGAGGTTGCTGCGACTGGAGACCCGGAGATAGAAGGAACCAAAGTTCCTTTTTTTTTTGTAACGGATAATGCGTTACTTTTACATTACAATGTTCACATCTCTGCTTACAACTCGACACTGATCACAATCAATCCACGCGCAGTAGGTGTCCTAATATTTGCAGCCAGCAGTGAGTGTACGCCTGAAGACTAACTTAGTATCGCGATGAATTTCAATCGTTGATCTGAGAATTTTTCAATTTCGCGGACTAACGAGCCTGGAAAGTTGCCGCCACGACGGGGAGGGGAAACGCCAAGAACCCGAGCCAGGGGCGTCGTCGTAACGTAACTCAGTGCCGTTTCCTCCAGGACGTTGTAACCACGTATCAAATATGCAAATGCGAGTACATAATTTGTCGTTTGCGCGCGCGAGCTGCGCCGACTGAAAGAGCGCGTGGAAAAAGGAGTACACAATGCGCAACGACGGAGGCCCAACTCGCGGACAACCGCGTCCAACTCGAGCTCGGCTCGGTCTACCTTCGATACGAGTCGAATCAAGTCCGATCGAATCCAGTCAGTTCATCCGCGACCGGCAGTGCGCGCTAGGTATTTATAGCGAGCCAACAGAGACGATGCAAATTCCCATCAGATAACGTCCATGGCGGCCACACGGCTTTATTACTTCTCGGTTGGTCGCGGACATTTTTCTCACGGCCAAACGAAGACTCTGTGCCCTCGAGCTTGCGCGCTCAACCTTGAGAGGACCGTGGTTCGAAATGGATTATTTTTTCTGGTAGTTGATGACGAAAAATTTGTATGTAACGTGTACACGCGCATTCCGAGGAATCAGTTTGAATAATTAGTGGAAGGGGTGGTACCGTGGTCCCCTGCGAATGGGCCTCCTAATTGGGAGAATGGAAGAAAATTTATTATTAGAGCAAATGGTATCGTGTGTTGCACATACTCGTTGCTCAGATAGAGTTGGTGTTAGGGTACGAGGGATAAGCGGTATTCGAAAGAATAATTTACTAGACTTTAGGTAATTCATCTCTCAGTTCAGTTCAGTCGTTTATTAACCTGATTAGCTTTTTACAATTGACAAAGCTATTTCACTACCACTTTCTCTATTTGTTTACATTTGCATATTTCTTCATTCGACATGCGTCTTACATGACTCCTGCATTGTTTTAATACTGTGTGCAGTATCTCTTACTTCTCATCTATAGGGGCCCGCTGGCTTCCTCTAGCTCGGGTACCTTGGGGTTCATCTCTCGTGCTACAATCGGAAATAATCGATCAGTAGTAACACAAATAGGGCCAAGCATTTGAGGCTCAGGTGCTTTTTATGTTATCGAACTCAATCGCAACATTGTACTAATATACACATGCCTAATTGATTTTTTTTTATAGATACTCAAACTAGTCTTTTCAAGAATTCAAAGTGGAGGTATACTTTGTTATTAGACTCAATGGCAACATTGTACTGATACTGATATCAATTACACATGTTCCAGTAGACCTGCCAATTTATATTTTTTTATAGATACTCAAACTAGTCTTTTCAAGAATTCAAAGTGAAGATACACTTTATGTTATTAGACTCAATGGCAACATTGTACTGGTACTCATACTTATTGTACGTGTTCAACTAGACTTGTAATTTTATTTTTGTCAAGAAATACCTAAACAATAATACAAATCGTGAAACGCAATCCAATAACAGTCTTTTCTAAGATCAATGTTTTGGCATAACGGACGATCTACCGCAATTAGGATTCGTTATAGTAGAGTCATACCCACTCAAAGTCGAACAGAGTCGGTTCGTCCGCAACCAGCAGCGCGCACTAAGTAGTATTTATAGCAAGATGCAAGAGAGAAGATGCAAATTTCAATCAGATAATTCCAACGACGAGTACACGGCTCTATTACTTCGAGGCAATCCGCGATCATTTTTCCCCGTCAGATTTTTCTCCAGCACCAATGAAGTTTTCAGCCTCCCACCTTTTATCTCGATCTCGTTTCGTTCGACATTTTTTCCCCTGTTTCCGTGATAACGTAATTGGCGCGCGAAATTATCTGATTCGTGGGCTCACGAGCCGGATGCCCGGAAGACTCTGGCTATTCGAGCTAGGACTGCCAACCGTCCGTAAGAGTACGTGTACCTACACTTTTCGAGTTTGTAAGACAAGATACTTTTACATTTCTCTTATCGAAACTGAAGATACTGTTGGTGATGGAGAATCTGGTTTACTTCAATCAAAAATCAGGAATCGATGTAAATGTATATGTACACATATCTACCTAATATTCAATAAACATATCGAGTACAGCCTACGTATACACGAGTTTCAATAATTTTCTAAAATAGGTCATTCCTAGGATTTAGAATGAATATCGGTACACCTTTCTCATAAATTGAGCTTCAAAGACCTCAGAAATGACACTAAAAGCTTGAGAAACGTATACGTAACGATCGACCAAACGCGTACACCGAAAACTGACAAGAGAAACCGACAAACTTTTGCAAACAACAATTAAAATTCAGAATTAATAGCGCGCGATAGGATCTTCGCTGGAAGTTCTGCTCTTTTTTAAACACTCCGAAACCGCGAACGAACCGACTCGATATTTATGAAAGCACAGCGATATTAACGCTCCTTTTTTTTTTCGGTCCTTTAACGCGACCCGTGTTCGACGGAGACGCGAACGAGCGGGAAGGACGCGCGGCGCTATTCGAGAAAGAAACTTAAATCGAGGCCCGCGTTCGAAACGAATGCTTCCTGCTCGTTTCAAACCAGTATCGAAGCGATATTCGACAACCACCTACGCGTACCCCCGTGGAGAAAGTTACCCTTCGCGGTTGGAATTTATTGCAATCGCTGCGGTCGCACAAGTATCCGGTAGGAATCTCGCCGCCCTTAATTTCCCCCGGCGTACAGGGGCCGTAATAAAATTAAAACGCTCGAACGAGTAAACAACGCCACGGATTCTCGCGGAAATTTTACGCTCGACTCGCGACGCGTTTGTACGAAAAAGAAAAGAAAAAAAATAGAAAAAATAAATGAAAAAGAGAAAGAAGCGAACGTCCGTTACGAGGAACGGTATTAACACGGCGTGTTCGAGGACGAGGATGGGTTCAAAATTGCACTGGTAACGACTGCGTGCTACGAATACGGCGAGTAGCTAGCGAACCGTCTCGTTTATCAGCCACGACCAACGATATTCTTCGATCGTTATTCGCGGCCAATGGAAGAACGAGAAATCGTTGCGTCGTCGGGGATCCCAAGGATCGTCTCATGCCGGGCGAGCGCCTTCCACTGCCCGATGAAGACATTCAAGCTCGGTGCTGGCTCGATCGTCTCGTAAATTTCCCAAGAGCGGCAGATACGATCGCAGCCGCGAATAATTTCTGGATCGAGGCCCCGGCCGCCCCCCCCCCTCTCCGATTTCGGTATCGCGTTTTACGAATCGCGCCGAACAATAGAAACCGCCGACTCGTAGGTTTATTAAGGGGTAGCGTGACTATGGAGCGCTTTAAGGGTTACATACCTTCAGAATTTGTAAGAATTATATCGATGTTTAAGGATCCCATATTGGATCCATTTTGAATTTCTTAATTCTCAGTTTAGATTTGAACTCGGAGTCTTCAGAACACTCTGCGTACCAAGTTTCATCCGAATCAAATCACTCTTCGCATTTTGTATTACCATATCAGATCCGCCATTTTTGTAAGTTCAGACTTGAAATCAGCGCCCCCAAAAACTCCCTTACACCAAGTTTCATTCAACTCGAATCGCTTTTCGCATTTTGGTTCTGTTATATTGGGTCCGGCATTTTTAATTTCTAAATTTCGAGTTCAGAGTTGGAATCAGTGCTCCCAAAAACACCTGTATACCAAATTTCATCGAAATCATTCGAAAGGAAAAAAAGATATATATTTGAATCTCTTCTAAAGTACTTTAGACGGGTTTTCCTTCCAGGAAATACTACAATGTTTTTAACCGACTTCGAAAAGGAGGAGGTTACTCAATTCGACATGTATTTCTTTTTTGTTTTTTTTTTCTACTATTTCGAAGAATTTAGAGGGGCTTTCCTTCCAGGAAAGTACCACAATATTTACTACTATTCCTTGGAATTGCATCTCCATGTATTTACCTGTATATATTAGGTCGTCCCATAAGTTCGTTCCGTAGACCGAGGCAATACTTAATGAAAAAAACTACGGAAATTTTATAGCGATTGTATAATGGCTATGTCAGAAAGGTGAGAAAATATTGTAAAACGAGATAGATTATCTTTTCTTAGAATACTTAAGGGTATGTTCCATATATTAATTTGAGTAACAGAAAAATAAGTGGCATGAACTTATGGGACGACCTAATATATAGACCACTGATCAGTGGTCTCTTTCTTATATGTATATTACTAAAAGTACCTGTTAAATAGAGAACTTTGAAGTGTCCTAACTCGACGTAAAATCGTTCGATTTGATTCTAACAAAATTCAAATTGAAGGACGGAATTTCTACTTTCTAATAGATATTTATTATCATTGTTAGGTACTCTTAAACAATTGTTTGTTATCGATTGAAAAGAATCGAATCAGCTTACAATACCTGTCTACACGTGTTAACTCGTGTCTGGTCTACTTCTAATTGACGAATCAATACATAACCTATGCAAATGTTATTCAGTTTCATAAGAACAACTGAAGTCGTCATGCAATCGTCATGCAATCGTCATGCATACAATGCGGCAATAATAGCCAAAATAGATTCTGAAAACAGTTATATATATCCGAACCTACTATGTACCCACGACACAATAAAGTGATTCGTCAAAACTTGCACACTCCTCTCAATCAAACATCAACGAACCATCGATCCTGATTGGAGATCCAGGAAATGTCAAACATCCCTTCTGACACTGACATCTTGAAACACGCCTGTCCGCCTTAAAATAGCGAGACTGCGCGCTCTAATCCGTCCGGGTCGCCAATGATTCCCCGGTTTGTCCCACGCGGTCCAGTGCAGCACGCGGCGCTCGATATGCAAATAGTCTGGCACAATTTGTCGTTTCATCCGATCGCCGTTGGCAAAGATCGCCGCGGCGATCCACTGCTGGGAAAAATCGCGAGCGTATCGCGATCGACGATAGCCGAGGGAAACGCGGCGCTGAGACGACCGTTCCATTTGTAAAACGCGACGCGAAACGGCATCGATCGGCTTAAGATACACGCGCCGTCCGCTCGGGGACTGCTACCTGAATTACAAGTCCGATTTGCTATCGACTTCGCGATCTCACTGAATCATCGCTGCTCTCGTAAACGCCACGGATTAAAGGCGACGACGCGCCGCGAAAACGATTGGCGACTTCGCGGCACGCGCAATTACGCAATCGGCGTCGACAAGATGGGAAGCCTGTTCGCTCGATGGCGTATTTACGCGGCGTTAGAAAGCCAGATTAACTGGAACACGAAAACTAATCGACACCAGACGAGCGACCAACGACCAGACACGCGTTAACACGTGTAGAGACCGTATCTACGAATCGAGATGAAACGATCGCCGGCCGTTCCCCTCGTTACGTAAATTCACTTCGATCGATTTCAATAATTTTGTACGCTGGTTAGCCCGAACGATAAACCTGCTGGCTCGCTGGAATTATTTCATCGGTTCCAAACATAGTCAGCAATGCGCCACTTTGGACGCGTGCGCTACTTCTAGTGCGTTTGTAACAATGTTTAAATGGAAAAATATATACAAAAGGAATAGTAACTCATTTTGAGAAAATCAAAACAATTGAAGATGTTTAGAATGGAATTAGTTAAAATTCTTATACTAATGAAAACTAATGAAAACTAATATGATAAATACAATATAATAATGTATTGTAACGTGATCGCTAATATCTAAATAGTTGATGCGACATGAAATAAATAAATTAAAAAAAAATTCATACATTTTATGAGTTTACAACAAGGGCATACATTGGGTTGTCCGGAAAGTTCATGTCTATTTTTAAGAAAAATTCAAAGGCATATTTGAATTTTGATGTATTTTGATGTAATTGAACTCCACAGTGCATGCATACCAATTACAAAGATCAAGCTTTAAAATGAAACCAAACTCATGTCTTACAGTTGCCAATTACCACACGAAAATCGATATATAGTTACAATTAACGAATAAACCGCACGAACTTTTTCCGGTATCTAATATTTTAATGAGTACTTAATGTAACGTTGACACTGTAGCTTCAACTGAAACTAAACAAAACATTTCTGAGAGTTTTCATTTTTGAAAGGCGATACTTTAATATGCCAAAATGCTGGATGAACATTTTTGTTTATTTATGTTCCTTCAGGTTACACGATAATATATTTTACTAAATAATTTTAACCTTTTCACAAAATGGCGTATACGTCTTAATTATATAATGCCTCTGATAACCAATAACAATATTAATGGCAGTTGACAGTACCATCAACTCGAAATATTAAAATAAGTGCCTTGCAAGTTGTTTGTAGAGAACAAAATTCGGCTATAAAGAGTTAACACGTTGGCTGCCAGACTAAAATTCGTGATAAATTCTCATCGAGTTAAACTTTTGTCTCGAGACTGTCGAAGACTTAATTTTTTAATCTCTGAAAACTTACATATATTTATTGAATTATATATGTACCATTTTGTTCCACAATCTATCCACCTCTCAAGGAATGTACACATTTTATTTGTTTTCAGCCATTCCGATATATTCAGACCAGTATCGCCTACTAAAAATCGGCATGGACTTTCCAGACAGCCCAATAAAATCGAAACTCGACTACTCGTAAAGCTACAATAAAGATAGAAGCTTTCAATTTGCGCGAGTTTCTGTAATCCACGAGCGGCACCGCTTTGAAGTTCATCGAAGCAAGTTTTATTTTCGCAGCTCCACCTCGCATCATCCGATCCCAAGGAAATGTAAACCAGCGAGGAAGATGACTCAGGATCACGAATCCCAGCAACGAATTCGATCGACATTTGAGACGCGGCCATATTTGGGTGACCGATAGGGACCGCTTTCGATTGATCTGGAAAAGAAACGCGGTTTCTCGCGACCGCGAGTTATGCATTCGCCTGGTGCGCATAACGTTCGACACGTGGGAAGCGCGAGTTAAAATACGCACGACTTTCGCGCCGTGCCATTGTGTTCTCTCTTTCTCTTCGTCCTCGGAATACGGCCCGTAAAAAGGACAGATCATATACCTGCATTTGCATAATTCACACGTGGGTACAGGATGCGCACCGCGCTCGCGAGCGAGGGTCGAATATTATTTTTCCTGTTTACCCGCCCGCTCTCGCGGCTCACTTTTTTTCTCTTTTTCTTTTATTTTCTTTTTCATTTCTTCTCATTCGCGTGTACACTGCATTGTTCGACATCGCCGATACCGCCCTCCTCGATACACCGACCGTGCAACATGTTTGAATCCACCGAGGACTTTGATATTTTATTTTCTTATTTATTTATTCGCTTGTTTATTCATGGGTACCCTGTATGAATAAGAGAAAAGTTGGGATCGTTATGGAAAGGAGTAATATATTCGGTGGAGGAATTAATTCAGTGCCTTTATATTTAATTATATTATCTTTAACTGTAGTTTAACGTGTTGCTCGCCACGTCTCTGAGAAATGGGTGACAGGACCTTTTTATTATAGAATTAAAAAAATTATTTCGAAAAGTGAGGCGATTATGAAAATAAATCTGGATAGGATTTGTAAGTTTTGAGAGATTAAAAAATTAAATCTTCGACAGTCTCGAGACAAAAGTTTAACTTGAGAATTTTTCACGAATTTTAGTCTGGCAGCCAACGTGTTAACTCTTTATGGCCGAATTTTGTTCTCTGCGAACAACTTGCAAGGCACTTATTTTAATATCTCGAGTTGATGGTACTGTCAACCGTCATTAATATTGTTATTGGTTATCAGAAGCATTATATGTATAATTAAGACGTATACGCCATTTTGTGAAAAGGCTAAAATTATTTAGTAAAATATATTATCGTGTAACCCGAAGGAACATGATTAAACATAAATGTTCACCCAGCATTTTGGTATATTAATCCTTTGCACTCGAGCGGCGCCGATACGGTGCCCGGCTGATTTGAACTGTCAACTCGAGCAGCGCTGTTGCGGCGCCCGAGTGATTTGAAGTCTTAAGGGGTATCCTGAATTAGGAGGTTTAAAAAAAGCGGTTTTTTCGTGAATTTTTCTAGTATTGAAAGAAATAATTAATTCTATCGAACTTTTTATCCTATTTTCATAAATATTTGAGTAGTCTTTACAAATTTTTTCAACAAGAAATATTCAAATTGAGACGACTGTGACGTACATTTGTAGAGCACCTCACAATTAAACCCTCCTATCGGTGTGAAAGATGCAGGTCGTAATTTTGGTTTGACACAAAAAAATCAAAAGAACTTCTTTATCAGGTTAAAGTGATTTTTTTCACCCTAAGAACTCGTTCTTTACTTCAAACTTGCAGTAATTTCACATTTCACCATTTTTGCGGGTTTTTCTTAATTCACATAGAAGAAAAATGTATGAAAATAAAAATTTCTTTTGATTTTTTTGTGTCAAACCAAAATTACGAACTGCATCTTTCCCGCCGATAGGAGGTTTTAATTGTGAGGTGCTCTACAAATGTGCGTCACAGTCGACTCAATTTGAATATTTCTTGTTGAAAAAATTTGTACAGACTACTCAAATATGTATGAAAAGAGGATAACAAGTTCGATAGAATTGATTATTTTTGTCCATCCTAAAAAAATTCACGAAAAACCGCTTCTTTTTAGACCTCCTAATTCAGGATACCCCCTTAAATGGTGGCGTAAGCTTTTTTGGGGGGCTTGGAAATTTCCCTGATTAATTCGTACATTTTGTATAAACTAGAAAAGATCAAAAAAGAGAAAAAGACACTGAGCCATCTGCGATTTCTGAAAACACTTGTCGAACAATTGAGAAGATTATATCTCCAGCAACGAGAGCAAGCGTCTACGTCGCATTCCGATGAAATCCGACTAAACGGGAAGCTTCACGTAATACTAAAAGGGCCGAAAAGGGACTGCAAGGTTTGTTCTGACTGTAACACGCCTGGAGGTAGGCGGGAAATTTCGTATCACTGTGATATGTGTCCTGACAAATCTAGGATGCATCTTGGATACTGTTTCCCAAAATATCACACCAAAATTAATTACAGAGTGTAACATTTATCGAAGTTTGTTGTTTTCGACATATAAATGAATAAACTGGTGGAATTGTATTATTTGTATACGTTTGTTTGTTTATAAATGTTTTTAAAGTACTTGTAAAGTGTTTGCCGAATTTAGCCGAAATCGTCTGGAGTTGCTGATGCGCGCAAGCGAAAAAGTCCTCGAGTGCAAAGGGTTAAAGTATCGCCTTTCAAAAATGAAAACTCTCAGAAATGATTTGTCTAGTTTCAGTTGAATAGATAGTGTCAACGTTAGATCAAGTACTCATTAAAATATATTAACTCCAATTTCCCAAGCTCGTGATCAAATACCGTACCATTTTCCAGATAAATTACACAGATAATCATCCTACCCATCTACAAATAAACAAACAAATGCACCAAATCTATGAAATCTTATCAAACAGATAAGATGCACCGTAATGTTCGCGGATCCGTCGCGAGAAAGGGGCTCCTCGAATATTCCTGACAACGACGGTCTTTAGGACAGCCATACCGCGAGTAATCGATATCCGATGCCGCGGAAGAAATCCGCGCAGTCGTTAAGGAAGCGAGATTATCCTTCTTATCTCTCGTTATCGTTCGTCCGCTGCTCCATTATTGCGGATGGATCGTTGTTACGATCGGCGTTATTAATATCACCGTTGCCGCGTAATATTCATACTCGTTAAGCTCGGATTAGAGCCGTGCCGGGTATATTCCACGGGTGTAGCGTGAATACCCAGATAAATTCAATCTCAAGAATCCATTAAGTGCGACGCACTTCTCGGGGCCCGCGTTACCCCGGCGCGCGTGGGTGCTCGGTAATGGGAAGTGCACATAGAAACCGTCCTGCCCATATTTGTCTACCATTCGTCTTTTTCAACCTCGGTCTCCTTCCTTCTCTCCGCGCAGCCTGCCACGACGAACCGTGGATTTCGTTGGTCGGACATACATGGTGTCCAGCGAAACTGGGCCAAGCAAAGGCGTTGAAACAGTGCAAGATGTAGTTACAGTAGGATATGGTCGCATGGTTTCGTGACATCGATAGAACACTTCGAGAAAGAAAATGGGAAACCCTCGAAAACCCTTAACCCTTAAACGACCTAACTTTCAAATTCCATACCGGAATTTTAAATCGAATTGTAAACTTGTAATTGGTTTGTTTTCAATATTTGGCTGTATGTATGTTACTATTCCATAATGTTCTTTTGAACAAAAGTTAAGAAAATAAACATCAGCTGTTAAATTGTTCAAATAATAAATGCATTGATATTTTTTTAAAATTTAATTTGGAAAATCAGGTTTCGAAGGGTTAATTTAACCCTGCCACGAATTCAATTAATTTTTCCCCAATCTATCTTCTACAGTTTCGACGGTATAATTTTCAGTAGACACCCTGTACACGCAACATACGTGCACGGGAGCGTTGCGGTGCGTAGGTCGCGCATTCCTGAATGTCCTTTGGGGAATAAGTGGTATTAGTCCTTCGGGGATACTAGGCCGACACTGAGCGGCGCACACACTCGTCACGTCTTACCGGACGTGACGAATGGGCAACCCGCGATCACGCCGTTTGATAAACATATTAAGTCCCCGTTAAGCCTGCTTTACGAGCAAACGGGGTAGATCCGAATCGATTTCACCATGGGCATCCGCTCGCGTAGCTGGTGGAATTCGTTCGATATTTTCGAGCGTAATCTGCCTAGTGGGATACGGTACGACTTGCTCGACTCGTCGACCGATCGATCGTATCGCGCGAATTAATACCGTGTAACTTTAGAGACATCCGAAGGTGGAACATCTGTAGTGTGACATGTGCATTAATACCTGGTGAAATCTTCGTTGAAGTACCGAGTAGATACAGCGCGCGTTCCTTGACTGTCTTTTCATTTTATTTCTTCATTGAAATTTCCTGATCATTATCTGTACTACAGTTTATAAAATCACAGTTAAACATATAATAGAAAAATGTCCATTGCATGATAATATACGCAAAACAGGAAGCCAACCAAACACCCTGAAGAACAGTTTAAACGACAAGAGTTGCATACTAAAAATCGTATCATATTTACACATATAGATAGGACACTACAATTAAATTATTAACTATTTTTTTTTCTTTCTTTTTATTATTATTAGCCGTAAGAAAATTGTTATCTAATATAAGTAAATATCTATGTAAAGTATTTATGACTCACATATGTAATTTATAGAATGTAAAGAAAATGTAATCCACAGTGGTCGCTAATGGCATAAATGCTGATGCGACATTAAAATAATTATGCAAATAATTTAAATTATATATATATATATAGTTTCTAGTTAGTTTAAATATTTAACACAGACTTTTTCAAAGATAAGGTAATTCAAAGTTGACGAAAGTTGAGCTCAAAGTTGTATTCTTTTTATTAACTTCACATTCTCTTCTGGAACTATGATGCTTAGTTACTAAAGCTTTTAGTATGTAATGTATACTAATATCATATTTACGTTGATTTTATTATTGAAATACATTTTTTTAATCCTGCTATATGAGGGAACATGGGACATACGTGTATATATTTTTCTATTTTCTTATGTAATAAATCCACTGATTCTTTTTTGTTCGAAATCTAAGCTAAAGGCTCCTTTCTCTTTAGTAAGGACGGTGTCATATTTTTCAATATATTGTTGCAAGTTTTCTATTTATTTTTTACGAGGATGTTAAATCATTATCATGAATATTTTAAATTGCTCATACCAATGAGAGCTCTTGAACTCATGAGAAACAGAAGAAAATACAATAGAATCAAATAGAATCCAACAAATAAATACAAAGTCTCAAAAAAAAGTATTGATAGTAAAGCGTCGATCTTCACAGCAGAGTGTTTGGCCCTATGCGATGCTATGGACATTGCTCTCCAACATAGAAACCGCTCGTTCATTATTTTTTCCGACTCCTTAAGTGTCTTACTCAACTTAAACTCCATTAGCCTCAAAGTTGGATTAAACCCTTACATCCTAGACATCAAAAGAAAATACTTACGATTCTGCCAAGATAACCCATGTACCTTAAAATTTTTCTGGATCCCTTCGCATATTGGAGTGCGCGGTAACGAAGATGGAGACCCACTTGCTAAATCTGCCACAACTTCTAACTCACTCGATTGTCCCCAAATTCCCTTCACCGACCTTACTTGCCACTTCAGATCCAAGAGCAATACTCGCACTAGCACTTTTCTTATCGAACAAAGCCAAACTAAGGGCACACACTACTTTCAAAAGTTCAATAATGTATATCAAACCCCCTGGTTTGCTCACACATGTCTATCAAATTCAAGAGGGACTTTATCTCCACAGTAAACCGCATCAGGGCCAATCACTATAACCTTGCTGCTTCTTTGTACCGAGTAAATATCATTAATAATCCTAATTGTAAATGCAATGTATACGCCGAGGACTTAGACCACGTATTATGGCAGTGCGTCCTATATGACTCTCAAAGAGCTAAATTAGTAAGCAAGCTACGCAAACTAACGTTCTATCTACCATTAAAAGCAGACATCTTTTTTGCCAAACCTAATATCAAAGCTTGTTTATATATTTTCCAATTCCTAAACGATTGTAACCTCCACTTATACCATAAAAATACAGATCTATCATAAGATAACACTTTGTTAACCTTTTGTACAATCTGTAAAGCCAAAATAAACCTATAAGAGGTTTTAAAGGTTCAAATAAAAAAAAAAAATAAAGTCCGAAAGAAACTATCAACAGGACTCTAATACCAATGAGTGCACTTGAACGCATCACAAGCAAAAAAAAAAAAATGGAATCAAATGGAATCCAACGAATAAATACAAGCTCCAAAAGAAAATATCAACAGCATCCCAAAATGTACATCCCAACTACGCTTCCAAAAATCCATTACTAAATAAAATTTCACCCCAAGCATAATCCTCGATTCTGCGTAGCTTCGTTACGAATGGGCCATCGTTTCTGGACCGTTTCAGATACGATTTTCCGGTTTTATTGAGTCCTCCCGCGATCGATTTAAAGTGGCGATGAGGCGGCGTCATACACGCGGCTCGCTATAAATATTAGCTCAGGGCTCCGAACTGTGCCTGCCGTACGTAAACGTTTGCGATTCGAGCATGGCCGACGGTGTGCACGACGTGGCAGTAAATTTCGCGTTAAGCCGACGTCAAGGTGGGTGATTTACGTGAGTACGAGGAGCGAGGGTGATGGTACGGACCCTTTCGCTACGGGCCGACGGAATCCAAATCTTATTGGCTGTCGTTCGGATTTACGAATTTCGGTTGACGTACGTCGCGCTTCGACGGTGGCGATCCAGGGAGCGGACGGATCGATATCGATATCGATGATCTGGGGAACACGGAATCGGGACAGTTAGGGGACGCGATTGCTCTGGGATTAAAGAATTCAATAACGTCTGGTTTTAGCGATCCTGACGCGTTAGAAAACATGCTAAGCTCCTCTCGGTGGAGCTAAACATAAATTCTGAATAGAGTCAACACGCTCACTCGGATTTGTAGTAGATTACGATATGGTATTTTTAATTGTAATACTATCGGTGGTCTTGGAAGTAGGACTGTGTGAATCATGTCACTTCTTGGTTGGTACGTTTGGAATGTGCACTTGGTAAGCTGAGGTTATTTGATATTGTTCACTGTGATTTTCTTTCGAACTTTGTATTTAATTGTTGTATGAATATGATATTACTACTCATGATGTTACTTTAACATTCTCGACAGAAACGAATGGTAAACTTGCAACAGGTACAACATCTTTACCAAGGTGGATAAACACTACTTTGGTATTGAGAATAATTGAGAAATGAATTGCTTAAGAAGGACAGAGTTAATATTTTACAGAAAGAAATTAATGTTGAGCGAGTATATACAGTCAGTGTAATAAGTATTCGTACAGGAAGCATTTATTTTAAATTTCTCGTTGTATGAATACTTCCTACATTGACTGTATGAAATTCTTTCTCAGAAATTGTTTTGCATTTACACACAAGAAAAATACAATCATTCTTTGTCCAACCCAATACTTCTTCCTTCTTAATATTATTACAAACACATCACGATATTAAAACTAGCTGGTTATTGTTGCTCGCTTAATTCATATAGCTATTCATGTTTATTTTGTGTGCGACCCTTTGCGGACCACACAAGGAACTTCCCGAATTCCGATTACAGCGCCATCTATCGCGAGTAAAAAAAATGTTTGAAACTAGTGTTTTGAAAAGGTCTCATAGCCAGCTTTCACAGTGCATGATAAAAAATGAGGTGTTCCATTAAAAAAATCATGTTGACCTTGACGTGACTTTGACCGGTCCTTTGAAGGTCAAACGGACACGATCGTTCAATAGAATTTTGGAAACCCTAAAACATTTCTCTAAACCGTTTTTCTCACAAATGTTCCATTTTGGAAATATTTGACTGTTTCCATACTTTTGGAGCACCCTGTATGTATATATACATGTATTACATACGCATACATATAATAATAATATATGTATATATATTATTTATTTCTGTTTAGTTATTCACTCATAAATTTATATTCTCCCATATAGATTGCGTTATTGAGTTAAGTTTTCTTAAAAAAAGTAAAAAACTACTGGACCGAATTAGAACAAAATCTAATCAGCTCTAAGTTAGATTGATACACATCGATTGCATCATCGATCATTTTGATCTCGCTATTAGTTTTTTAGAAAACGTTAACAAAAAATTTGTTTACATACGTACATACGTACATACGCGCGCGCACACGCACGCACGCACGCACGCACGCACACACACACACACACGAACAATTTGTTAAAAATAGGCTAAAATTACTCCAATGACCTTGAAACATGGAGATCTGTTAAAAAATCGATTATTCATTTCAGAGGCAAATACAATAACTTCCCTATAAATCGGGAAGTTAATAAGCTAAATTTTATGTTACCAAGCCTCACTGATCCAAACGTAGAAAAGACAACGTTTCATATGCACCGATCTAATATTACTAGATTGATAAATCGTCAGTCAGTGTTTTGTGTTCAATTTCAGTAGGTATCCCACGCCTAACTTTCCAGAATCTTGACAACCCCTCGCGTTACTCCCGGAATCCAACAAATCTAATTGCCTCGGTGAGTAATGTCGTGTGTCCTCGCGCGAAAGCCGAGGGAGTGAGGAATGGGAATAAAGGTGCTAGTGCATTTGCCACGCAGCACGCGACGCCTTCGTAACAATAGGATTTTAGGATGCGTGGGTGGGCCGCGCGTTTATTTCGCGCAAGACAGTGCGAAATCCCGTGTTTACAGCCGGCTGGTCTCGGACAATCCTGTCCTCGCGTCTTTCTTCAGTTTCGCCCGATCCTCCATCATTATTTTCACCCACAAGCCATCTTCCACCCCTGCGCCGGCTGGCGGGCAATTGTCGTTTCCAACGGGTCGCACAATGCCGGCTTTAACGCCGAAGTCGACGTTGAATTAATATCAAAGGAGACTCGAAACTCCTACGGCGCGAAACAGCCGCCCAGAATCTTCGGGAGAGGTAAGAACAAACAACGTCGACGTTAAAACTCGCTACCATGCGTCTTGCTTAATGGATCCGGCTAAGTAGGATCATCATAATTTTCTGTGACTTCTTTACTAAACCGGAAATGGGATTTCTAATCTTGGAAACGCTGGGCTGCTCACGCGTGCGATTTCTGTGGATTCTGAAGCTTGATTCTGCGTTACGAATATTTTTATGAAAAAGGATTCGTAAGTGGGTGATTGAGTAGGTAGTATAGGGTCACGTACCCTTTTTGTATGTGGCAGGACTATGTGAGTGTTGGGGGTAGTATAGTCATTGGGGGGTTTATTCTTCAAGAATGAACAATGTAATTAAGCTGCAATATTTTTATTTGAATATTATAAACTATTAGGTCTACCGGAAAGTGCTGTCCATTTTTATAATAACAGAAAATAATAAATTTCTCATACCTTTAATAAATTTGAATGAATAATGTAATTTTTATCATTATTTATGACATCTTGCCAGCATGATTGCAATTTGTATATCGTTTTTAATGAATACGGGCATACTTGTTAAAAACTTGTTGTAACCGGAACGGACAGAACTTTCCGGTAGACCTAATAGTTTCATGTGTTGGAGACTGGTATCTTATTGTTTGTTCAGTTTTATTATTAAAATATAAGTGAAGTGAAATTTGATACCATTTAATAGTATACATAGGCTTGTATAGTGGGGTGGTATAAGCAGTAAGGGTTTAATCCTTTGCACTCAAAGCCATTTTGTTGCAGAATGTGTTAAGAGGAATCATGTTGTATTAAATAATGTTCCATAAAAAGTATGTAATTTATTGCAATGCTACTTGGATGTATTTGTTCGTGCTACTTGAATAGAAACATACAAAGACGTGCACGCTTTTGAAAATGTTGTGCTCGAGAGAATTTGTTTTGCCTGATCTCTACCAATGTTCTCTGGACTTTCAACGTCTCCCCCTCCAAAGGGTTAATTCTATTTCCCTACTTCTCATAGTGTTTTATGTGCACTCCTAAGGCAACCTATACTTCCCAGGCACTTGAAGGCGTTCTACTCCTACGGTCAGTGTCACTGCCTACAATTTATGATTAAGTTTTAATAAGCGAAGGGTGTCTAAATTCAATTAGTTATAAGATCAATATTCTTAACCAATAACGTTAAAAAATACGTTAGTTCTCCACTATTTGTTTCAAACAACTTCATATAAATAATTAAACGAAGGACAATATTTCCATTAAACTATTACTATTTGTGTATGAATATGTTTGCTTAATGAAAATGTAAAATTCTGAAAAAAATGGTATAATTTAACAAACTGCAGAAAGTTCTTCGTAGTCATTCCATAACTCAGAAATCTAAGAAAAATGGTCTTGGAGTTGACTACCTCTAAATTGCTTGGAGTGCAAATAATATTTGTTTTATACTTCCTCTACAATTTTGCTTTCGAAACTTTTCAATGAAAGCTAACGTCAATAAATCTTCACGCGAAGAAGACAAAGTGCCGAGTAGACAAAAATCAACAATTGCGACCTCTGAAGATCTTGACTAGTCAATGTTATCCTACCAATCGGAAGACTTCGCGCGTCTTCGTGACGCTAGAACGGGTTTTACGTAGGCCAGGGTAATAACGGTAGCGTTCCTCTTCCGCCATAGAACTGTAAACGGTCGCGACTTATTGCAGGTCACGACGTATCACCATAAAAATTCGAAGAATTTGAACAATAGCGTCCCTTATAAATATGTATTTCGCCCCGAGTGTCCAAGGTTGATCGCGGATTTTTCTCCGAGGCTCGTTGCGCGAACAACCGACGACTGGCATTTTTATGCCCAGTCAGTGGACTGACAGCGAACGTGCAACGATGTTTGGCCACGTCCTGGTCGTCAATTTGCGTTAATTTACGATGATTCGAGGGACCGATTGATTTTGTATTGCGGCACGGTCTGGCTGCGGTGCCGCGACCTCGGTCGTTCGGCTCCACGAAGAGCGACGTCGTGGCGAACTCGAGTCACTCGCACCACTTCAGCTACGAACGGGTGCTTCGTATGAATGCTGCTTACTGTCTGCAACAAGTGCATAATCAGCGGCTATTTGAAAACGACCTCGTTATCGTTGGATCGTGTCGCGACGCGTTCCGATCGGATTCGAGGACACGCCTGGATTCGTCATCGTCTGACCGCATACCGGTTTTTCATGTCGTCTTTGCGCTGGTATCGTTCCGATGCTACTCCTGACTAAAAGTTGCGCTATTTCCGCTTCGACGTTTAACTATTTCAAGTTGGGTGGGTTAGAAACTATCCCACTATTTTCTTAGCTTTACTATTTTATTTAACCCTTTATTTACTGGCGGGACTTGTAAGCTTTGAAACCTATTGTGAATTGTGACCTTCAAGTTTACTTTTATGAAGTTCATTTTAAATATTGGATGGCAGCACAAGCTTTTTTTCTTTTGGAAGCTTGTTAGATACAACTCTATATGATGATACGAGACCAAGATGGACGGCTAGATTTTAAAAACTTTTAAGAAATTCAGTAAAGAATGGGGTTAAAGTTTGTCATTCATGTGGCAGTATTATGAACTAACGCTAAAAGTACAATAAGTGGAATCAGAAATGTATATATAGTGGGTGTAGAAAGTATTCGTACACCGATCAATTTCCAAAAAAACTATGTAAAATTGTAATTTATTAACTTATTTTTTTATAAACAATGACATTCTATATATTCTAGGAAATCTCTAGAATAGATAGATTACAAAAAAATTCAGAACCTATTAGAACCTTTTTTAAAAGTACTTTACTGGAAATTTGATGTTTTCTAATTCCTACGGAGCAATAAACTAATCTGTTTACTTTACAAACGCTACCGTAAATGGTTCGTCATAAGAATCGTACAAATACTTATTCCTTCTATACTTTTACCCACTTTTCGCAATTTTTTGTTAATCTCACAAATTATATTAGCTATTAAATGTTGTTTGGACTATATCTATCTTAAAGATTTCCGAGAATATGTAAAATATCATTGATTATAAAAGAAGAAGTTAAGAAACTATAATTTCCTCCAAATTTTTGGGAGAAATTGATCGGTGTACGAATACATTCTACACCCACTGTAAATGAAAACGCGTTAGCAAGTTGTTGATACTGTTCTTCTGTGCAGCTTGAATTTTATTTTTATTCTATAATCGTGTGTACCACCTACCAAAAATCAACATGGACTTATCGGACAACCCGATACATTCAGAATCTAAATAACGGTATCAACAAAAAATCTATAATAACTCTATAGACGTTGAAACACGTGTGGCAGGATGAGTTTCTAGCTGATAATTCCTCACCGAGCCAACTTCTGCGGGCAACTGGTCTCAGGTAGTATTATTGGAGAACCAATAAAGGCCTGTATCTCGAGGGAAATTGCAGAGAAACGATCAACGATCGAGGGCCGATGGTACTCTGGTGGCATCGCTGCTCAAAGGCACCGATGTCGCGTCGTTAACGGATCGGAAACGCGTTCGCTTAATGATTGAGGTATCGAATCCGACGCAGCCTCGCGATCGAGCCATCCCCTCCCCCTTTTCCTTCACTTCTATGGACGGGCAATATTCTATTAAAGTAATAGCCGCCGTTATGGCCGCCGTGGCGAGTAGCGGGGCAACAAATTTCTTATGGCCGATGTAAATCGGCCCGTAAGTCGGGGTAGTTACACTGTTTAGCCAATTAGCAGAATGCGACCGGTTCTCAGGTGCACCCAGCTGACGGTTTCCACGCATCGACGTTCTCGGAGCGCGACTCGATATCAACCTGGTCGCAGTGACGTCGACGAGGTTGGATCACCCAGTGCTATGCTCGATTTATATCAGAACATACAAAATGAACCATGTAACTACACAAACTGTGATTACAGAATGAATTTAGGAGAGGTACTGCATATACGAATACAAAATTATATACTTTTTAACCGACTTCGAAAAGGGGGAGGTTACTCAATCCGACATGTATATATATACTTTTTTTTCTAAGAAAGTTTACTAGGTCATGAGGCTGATATAAAATTTCCGAACAAAAAAAGAGATATTAAATGAAGAAAGAGTCAGTACAACCCCAGAAAAATCCACTGCAACTTGTGGGGTTACCTCTGTAAACCCTCATCCCCTATTAGGACATGCAGAATCAATCATGTGACTATGAAAACTGTGGGTTTTTTAGAATGAATTTATAAGTGATGTATATTGTATAGACAAATACAAAATTATGTACTTTTCTGAGAAAGTCTACTACTTCATGAGAATGATATAAAATTTCCGAGCAAAAAGAGATATTAAATGAAGAAAAAGTCAGTGCAACCACAGGAAAATCCAGTGCAACTTGTACGGTTACCTTTGTAAACCCTCATCCCCTACCAGACCATCCAAATTCACCACTTGTAGACTTGATATGGATTTGTGACTAATTATATTGTATGTATGAATACAAAGTTACATATATTTTATAAAATGTTACTATTACCAATTAAGACAAAAAATTTAACGATTTAAAAAATGGAACTGCTACATTTTACAGATGCATTTTTTACAGATATATAAGATAGTAATGTTTTTGCACTTGTACTTGTAAATCGTAATTTTTATACACCACTGTAGCGGTAGCAATGATACGCAACCAGCAAAATGATTAAAAATGATTCTATAGATTACAGTCCAAAATTGAGAAAATGCTCGTACACAATAAAGACAAATACCGAAACACTGCACAAGAGTACACAACCCTCTGTACCCTTCGGCGACGTCACTGCTTCCCGACCAATAAACGATCTGCGTTTAATAAACACGCGAGCAAACCCCGGCGGAAATACATTCTGCGTGGAAATATAGATCAGCGCTGTTTACATATTCCGCAAGAGCGAGTATCCTCGCCACTGGTCGCGAAAATAGCGAAAAATATTTTTCACGGTCCGTTTGATGTCAATAAAAAGCAAAAATAAAAAGAAAAGCGTGCACGTGCGCGAGGGATTCTCGATTCGCGTCATTCGGACGAAGGACAGTCGCGTTATTTTCGCGAAATATTGATATTGTCTCCAACGCGACGAGACACTCCCGCGGAACGCGACGGCGACTAGGTTTGCAGCAGCGATTGAATAAATATGGAGTAAAGGTGTCATAATGTACAAAGAGGAGACTCCACCGTCGATGACAATTTATTTAAATCGTTTCGCGGCGAACGGCGCCGCGTCGCGGGTTAACCGCAATTCCGTGGATCCGTGAAACCTTCGAAAAGCGTGATAAAATTTCGTACATCAGGATCTCACGGTCCTGTCCTGTGTCTCTGCATTTCTTCCCGAGGATGAACGGTTCGCGGGATATTGTTGGTGCTTTACAAGTCGGTATTATATTCGTAATTTTCTGAAACAAACCGGGGAACTGTCAGACGACGATTCTGATGAACTCTTTATACCTATGCCTATATAGTACTGTGCAAAAGTCTTAGGTTATTTATGGCACGTTACGTCTTTTACAGTTTTACCGCCGAAGAAATAGCATACGCTTTGATTTAGCATATACACTGGGCAACAAAATTATTCATCACGACTTTGACATTTATCATATACGCATAACTCCGTCGATATCCATTGTATCAAAACGATCTCTTTTTTACATTACAGCTATCTATCTATACTTTCGGAGAAAATTATTGGGAAATGGATGCGAGTCGATGCTTTATCTCCGTGTCCTGACAAACCCCAAGTATTTACTTTTCTTTTAAATTTGATCGTTTGACGAAGTATCTGGATTTAGGGATACCATTGATTTTTTTCGAAAATAATAGGTAAACCATCGGAAAGTGATCCACATTAAAAGGTGGAAAGGTTGCGGAACAAAATATGAATATAAACAAATATAAAAATTAAAAACTTCCTCTGGCCTCGCTAGTCTAGTGAAGTTATTAAACTTAAATTTCATTTAAGAATGACAACGTTTGCTCTTTTATTCGAGATAATGAACAATGTTATCTATGATTCCCTAAGCACAAGGTTCGTAAGATCAAATGTTTTTCTATAAATGATGCGGAAATGATGTAGAAAGTGAAAGCGAGAGGAAACATAGTATGTATAATAAGAAAGTTCGTTGCTGAATTGTGGGCAGTAGAAGTAACGAATGAAGTAAACGTTAAAATTTTAGAAAAATGTTATCCGAGAACTTTGTATTGTAACGTAATCAGGACGGGACGTAAGGTAAGAAATATAATCGTTGTGGTATATCAAAAACGAATGCCTTCCAACGCAACGGTCGGCGATCGTCATTTCTTTTCGGCGCGACGCGACGTGCTCGCTGCACGCGTCGCGCCGGTTTTCGTACGCTACGCGTGTAACAATACTGTTACAGTATTCGGGAACTTTCTATTTCTTCATACTTTCATCATCGCAGTATAATAATTTTATTTAGGAACTACTCGATGAAACTCTATCAGAACCTCGTAGCCCAAATAACAATGATTACATCAAAAAATCGTTCATCTGCTCCGAAAGAAAATTACAAAATAATGGTTCTATTAGGAACCCATTGGGGTCGAAAGGAATAACTGTCATATAAGCTATTAATTCATATCACTGGGGGGTTCGCAGACCCTCGAAGCGCCTAGTCGTGCACACCCGGTCGTAATGAAGATCTGAATCAAGAACACAATAGCGTCGGTCGATCGTTTGGGGCCCGTCGAAGGCGATCCTCTAAGAAGCAACGCTATCCTATTAATTAGCCGTGTCGAAGCGTCGAAACCGATTAAATCGACATAGAGAGCGAGGTGGTTATTTCGCGTGGGCGTTTCTTAGTCTCTTTAAGACCGCATTAATTGCTCGTGAAAACGCCCCCGCGCGCTAACACACGGACACGCGCACGTGGCCTGGTTTCACCTGGGTTCATTAGAGTCCACGGCGAGTGAAGCTGGTCGAATCTGATGCCGTGAAAATAAATCCTTGCGGATAAACGCCTCTGTTCGTCCGTTGTACCAGGCGCCATCTTGAAGAGCAAAGAAAGGCCCACGCGGAAGTTTACCGTGTTCCGCTACCACAGCTGTATCTCTCCCCACTTGCGCTGTTAGGCTACCTCACCTTTCCATCGTGTTATCGCCGCCCATTCGATCCACGCGAGAGATCGATTCTCGTCGACGGCATCTTTGATGCATCAATTTTCGTCCAGTGGCGCAGGAGCAGCCCTAGGTCGGTCAGATTTCAGGCAACGTTTACTTCATGGTTCTTAGGTTTGCTCGAAGTTCGAGTGTAGGATATGCATGAAATTCCAGTTATAACTTTAAGTTATGGTTGGTTCATCATGGAGGTATTCGTTTTTGACAAGTTTAGGGTCAATTTTCATGGCTCTTTTGCCTTATTTTTCGTAGAGACCCCTACAGTACCAACACTCGTAACAATATAATGTATTAGGTCGAGTCATAAGTAACTTCCGATGCAGCTAAATAGAATCTCATTCTTCGTATCTACCCACTATGAGTTACCATGACAACAAGTTTTTGTTTTCACTATATCGACCAGGCTCCTGTTAGTCTTTTGTCATCTGTTTTATGTGATACACGTTTCGTTAAACTGGTTTTTTTCACGTCTGAAATGGATAGTCAACAAGTACATATTCGTTATGTAATGCTTTGGGAATTTAAACAAGGCAATAGTTCTAAGGGGACACATGACAAAATATGCAGTGTATATGGTGAAGGACTAATAACTGATCGGGCAGTTAGAAATTGGTTTATAAAATTCCGTTCTGGAGATACGACCTTAAAAGACGAACCAAGGGCGGGACGTCCTTCCGATTTTGACGACAACTTTTTAAAGGCAATATTGAAGCAAAATCCACGTCAATCAACAAGAGGTATAGCAGAAAGGTTGAATACATCGCAAGCAACTGTTAACCGCCACCTAGAGAAGTTAGGGAAAGTCAGCAAGTTAGGAAGACCGCATGTCAATCGCTACAAACTGCTCTCACGGATAAAAATTGAGCCCTTTTTAAACAGGATTTCAACAGGCGATGAAAAATGGGTTACCTATGACAATATAGTCCGCAAAAGACAGTGGCCTGATAAGGATTAACCACCCCTACCAGATCCGAAAGCAAATATGGCAAAAAGATTTTATTGTGTGTATGGTGGGATTGTCAAGAAATAATTCACCACGAATTGTTGAAGTCAAATTTAATGATTACTGCGGATAGATACGTTCAGCAGTTGCAAAGAGTGCAAGGGACACTCCATGAAAAGCGTCCTGCACTCGTCAATCGCAGAAACGTCATTCTTTTACACGACAATGCGCGACCATATACAGCAAGGGTGACTCAAGAAAAGATTCTTGAGCTTGGATGGTCTGTTTTACCACATCCACCTTACTCCCCGGATCTTGTCCCGACAGACTACCGCCTTTTCTGTTCCTTACAAAACTTTTTGAATGGAGAAACCTTCAATTCTGAAGAGCAGGTCAGGCAGGCTGTCGAAAACTTTTTCCAGTCCAAACCAACCACATTTTACAAGGATGGAATTGATAAACTCCCAGGAAGATGGGAGAAGGTTATAGATAATAGTGGTGAATACATAATAAATTAATATGATTTTGTTATTTAAAGAGAGCAAAATAAATGTTTGATAAAAAAACGGAAGTTACTTATTACTCAACCTAATATATACAAGACTTTGTTGAATGTACAATTGGCCACGTCGGGACAGTTTGACGAATAATGTTAAATTCTTCCTAAAGAACTGCTCCGAATATTCAACTATTGCAACTTCGAAACAAATTGAGCTCGCCGATCCTATATTCCACAAGATCTCCTGTGCACGTGTATAAATAAACGTGCCAAATGATAAAAATTCATGTGAATTAATTTGCCTGGAAAAAAAAATGATGAAAAGTGTCTCGAAATTGTTAAAAATAAAAGAGTATACCCCGAAGCGTCGGCTCGAGACCATTTCTACTGGAGGTCCAAGAGCGTGGCGTGAAATAACATATTCGAATCCTTTGAAGCGACTAGGCGGTCGCTGCTTTATCGCATTCCGATCGCGATAAATTAATAAACCCTCCTTTTTTTATCCTTTGCTCGCGCCACAGAGATCGTTCGACCGCGATATTAGCGGTTTATTAATTTATTTTTTCTTTATTAGTCGAACGAGTCGCGCCCACCGGTAATCAGGGATCTGTAATTACTCGAACATGCTGTCTGTCCATAGCGATTTATGCCGTGCCCCCGGGGTAACATCCCCTCTCCTTCGTTCGGTTCTTTCGTTCCCTGGACGCTTCTTTCGACGATAGCCTCCCTCGGCGAGGCGCGTCCCTTCGGCGACCTTGTCATCTTCGAATCTCCCTTCGAGGAAGGACGAATTCCTCGCCTTCCACGTACCGTGGCGACTTATCCCAGAACTCCGTAATTGTTGGGTTTAGACCAGGAAACACCGAACGCCAGGGCACGGTTGGTGATCGATCGCCGCGTTGCGCCTCGAATTTTCGTTGCCGCGATGCATGCATACTTCGTTAACGTGAACAGCGGCGCATAATGTCTCGAAAATTACATGCTATCGCCGCGTTCACGTATACGTAATTACATCCACGTTAATAATCGTGCATTTCGCGTTTCTTGCGCAACGTATCAACCCCTTGCGGCTAACTATTTTCATTCCGTCTACTCTCTGGCTTTCTCTGGCGTCATCGAACCTGATCCATGCCTATTTCCCGTGCCTTGTCTTGACATTTATCTTTCATCCAGACGGCAAAAATCGGAGCGACTTTAGTCAAAGTGATAATCGATCGCTGACTCATTGCTGGCTCGTTTCCCGATCGATATTTTATTGGCCGACTGGAGGATTTTATACACTTAGAGCGTATGGTAATGCGGGGAACGTGTTTCAATATGGCAGCTTTAATAGTTCATTTTGTATAAGTCTCAGCGCGCGTTTAATGTATGTTTTTCGTATTTGCATACCTGTTATAAATGTACAAAATCCGGGGGCTATTTATTAAATGTTTTGTAACGACATTGTGCCGAGATAGCTACAGGAAACATTATTTAAATAACTCTTTTGGTTTCCATGAAGTTTTCCTAGTTCGTACGGTAAAGTATTTGTTTAGGGATAGAAGGATGAAGATAGTGTACTGACTAGCCTCTATTTTCTTAAGTACCACTCCAGCATTACTATTTAAAAATACTTGACATCGAAACTACCAAAACTAAATAAAAATATCCCTGAAAAGTACTCACACTAGAATCGAAAAATAAAATGATGGAGGCAGTACCTTTATTCTTTCGCACCTGACCACAAAAACCTACCCTCACTACAGAACCACACCAGCATCACTGTTTAAAAATACTTGACATCGAAACTACCAACACCAAATAAAAATATCCCTGAAGAGTACTCACACTAGAGTCGGAAAATAAAATGATGAAGGCAGTACAGTTATCCTTTCGCACCTGCCTAGGCTCCATTTTCTTTTGAGGATGCAAAATGGAGTCGATTGTCGAGTTATCATCTACGGTGTTAACTTTTACGAGAATCTTGTACAGCCTGTCTGTTACGCGTGATATTTATCGACGCAAGACGAGCGTTTACGCGGTCGACAGAGTCGTTGGCGCGATTAAACGCGTGTCTGGTCGTAACTCGTGGCCAATGATTACCCGAGAAGGATGAGGCAGCTTAGATGCAATCGTTTTGTCCAGGAAGCCTGGGGGCGCGTTCCTCTATCGCTGGTATCCCTCTTTTCGGCTGCCATTAACGAGAGGCCTGCCTCGATAAACGCGATAGATAAGAATCTCCTCGCGGCGCGGCGGCGTGTTCATCCTTTGACTAAGTGATTCGCGGGATGAGCGAGGAATATGGTTTCCTTCCGGCTGGGCGTCGCTACTTGGATGGATGTCGGTGCTTCAACCCTTCGTGGAAGGTGCGTGAATGTATCAAGCAAAGTGACTCGACTGTTCTAGATGTTCATCGGGAGATTCTTCGCTAATTGACTGTTACAAATCAATAAAAACTGATTTAAGGGCGGAAGCTTGGACGCATGGTGATCAGAGCATTATTCAACAATTTTTTTTTCCGAGAACAATTGACTTAATAGAAAATCTGTTTGTTGGGGTTTGTTAAACATATATTAAGTAATGAGAAAATAATTTTTGTTTAGATTTTTTGAATAAAGTAGCGATTCTTGACAAAAGTTTACTTGGGATGGGACAATATTTATATATACTACTTCACATGAAGTTGTATTAGTGTTTCTGTTTGTAACTCAAGCGTGGTTTATCAAAATGGATGAGGATTTGATGTCATACAATTTGAAAAGATTTTAAAAGAATCCTTTTTCGTTCTTTATATATTCACATATCTAAGTTTCATTTTTTATGGACAAGAGTTTGTTTGAACGTTCCTTGCATCGCAATATTTTACAAAAATTCAAGTAAAGTGTTAAAAAAGAACACGTTTGAAACATCCTCCATCAGGCTGTCCACTTTATCCAACTTTTTAAAGACAACAACTCCAAACTAATATCTAAGTTTGATTTTCTATGGAAAAGAGTTTGTTTGAACATTCCTTGCACCGCAATATTTTACAAAAATTCAAGTAAAGTGTAAAAAAAGAACACGTTTGAAACGTCCTCCATCAACCTGTCCACTTTATCCAACTTCTTAAAGTCAACTTCTCCAAACTAATATCGAATCCCACGATTAAATAACATTTCGCGATCCTTGTGTATCCTTATGACTCTATCGATCCATACAAGGGAGCTCTACGCGATTCGATCGTTAATCGAATAGTCTTCCTCGGCTGGGAACGCAGACAGACGTCTGTCAATAACCACACCTCTCCCTTCCCGAGTCTCGTTTAGCACGGAATGTGTGTTCCTCAGGGATTCCATAGCTCTCAAGGAAATCAGCGCGGGTGGCGGAGAGGAATGTCGGCGCAGGAACTCGTAATAATAGGCGATGGTTGAAAAGGCAGGGAAAAAGTCGCGTAATTACATATATATAGCTGGTTCGGAGCATCACCACGAAGAGGATATTCGAGGTGCCCCGTCGCGAGCCCGTGTGGATCGTTCAGCAACGGGATCGGGCTGGACGTTTCCCTCGGTATTTACATTTCCAGTCGTCCGTACCTCATCGAGCGCAGTAAAGGTCCGTACAATTGCGTTCGTACATTTTTCTTCGTGAAAGTTTAATTCCATCTTGTCCACGGCAATCCAGCGCCGTTTACGGTTCACTCGCCGCGGCCGCTGCTTATCGTCCCGGATGACTTATCGCTTAAACAGCGCCCTTTTGGCGAGCGCGCCGAGCCCCGTCGTAACAACCTAAATTAAGTCCGCGCCTTCGTCTCTCATCCGTATTTCATTTCCGCCGGTTAGCGGGCGCACGCTCGTTTTCTCATCTCGAGGTTACCGCCGCGCGCCGCACCGAACTGCAGACAGTCGCCATTTAAGGCCTCCGACCACCGTGCGACGCGCAACTCCGAGAATCTGTGAAAAAACTGATGTCAGACAATTTTTTCATCGTGAAAACAATCTTTATTTTCTTGTCGGGGTGGGTTACAATTTACGTCGTTGATACCGTCTATTTTGGAAAATATTTGTGTTTCATCATCGAAAATGTATGGGAGATAGGTTGATCTAACGCAGTAGTCGACAAACTTTAGAAGCTATACAGCCAATTTTGCTATTAAAAACGTCGGAAAAAATTTATGGGAATCGTAGTTGAATTTTAATAACAGTTTTTAAATATAATATATTAATAAATAATTCACATGTAAGTAGCGAGCGTTTTAATTAATGAGAACAACGTACTTGCGCTATCTTAGAGAGGTAAATTATTCTTGGTAAAAATGTATGAAAAGTAATATTATCAAAGTCGCATTTTGCCGACCCTTGATCTAACGAACCGATACAAGGAAAATTCGATAAAGAGTGTCTATTGCTGGCGAGTGCTCCTGATCCCATAAATTGTCAGCGTTGCGGAGACACGTTCCAGAAAAGCGATATTTAGACAGTGAACGAATTACCGCGTAAAATATTGCAATATAAATTTCTCGGGCCCCGAGAGGCCAGCCGAGGGTTTAATTTTGTTGCGCGTTTCGGAGTGGTCGGACCACTACGCGACGTCATTTAAGGGACGTTATTTCGTAGGCCCGTCGAAATCTGTAATTGGCTTGGACGTCGATCCCGAACGCGCGAAACGGTCCGGTTCCGGTGATGGTTTTCGGTCAATCATTTGCGGCACTTGTCCACCGGTTTACGACAACGTTGGTGTCGTAAAACGGGGGATCCCAGTTACGGCAGAGGACTGCGAACGCAACCGCGAGTTCGATAACGCGATGGGACATTCGCGGTCCTCGGATGTCGGACGTCGCGGGGATATCCATTAAGGATGAACTGCGTGCCCAACGAGCGCGATTTACGATCAATATACAAACTCATTACGACGGAAAGTAGTCGTTTACGACAACTATGAAGTAGATTTAAGTTCTAGTTATTTACGGTATCGACGACGTTCCTCGTTGGGATAACTTGCTTGGCGTGGTGACCGTCGGGGTGAAAATTTTGTTTTCGAGGCGATTGGAATCTATTAGGTTGGTGCATATGGAATGTCATTCTGCTTAAATTAGCATGACAACGCGAAGTGGTGGAAGTAACGATTTATAAATTGTCTGCGCTAGAATATGAAGTTGTGCGTTTAATGAATTGCAGTTTAATGAATTTCTTTCCTCGATACACATCGTTGCCAAGGCTAAGGAACAATTGTCGCACTGGAAATTGTTTCGACACGTTTAAAGGTCGATTCAGACTATACGACACGGACCGTCACGTTCCGGCAACGGCACGTACCGGCACCGATACGACGTAACATTGAAACACGCGTTTTAATGGAACTATTCACACTATTCCCGTTGACGGAACGTTCAGGTCAGTGTCTGTTAAGTGTGAATAATTCCATTAAAACGTGTGTTTTAATGTTTTGTCGTGTCGGTGCCGGAATGTGTCCTATAGTCTGAATCGACCTTAAGGCTGATCGCACACGGCGCAACCGATCAGTTTCAAACCACTCTAAAACTAGTTGCTAGCGACCGTGGATCTAGGTAAAACAAAGATAGCGAAGTAGGTAAAACAACAAGTGCAAACGGTTTGCAACACTAATTTCAAATCGGTTGCGCCGCGTGCGATCAGCCTAAGTATCGCTAATGACTGCAACATATTTAAAAATTCAGAAGCTGCTCCATTTAATGTCCGATTTCGTGTGGAATGCCCCTATAATGTTTAACAAAATTTAAGCAAACGAAGCAAAGTCAATTAGGTACACGTTTTCCATATGTTAACTGCCTTATACGAACTTGTTTGAATAAAATGTACACGTTTCCAAGCCAGTAATTATGTCTAGAATAGATCCAGCAAGTACGACTACCATAACAATGGAAAATATAATACAACCGTGAAGAGTAAATTTTAAGCAACGTGCGTACAGCGTCCCATCGAAGAAGACGTCGAGTGCGCACACGTGTCCTCGCGAGTCGCTTGAGACTCGAGACTAGTCTCGTCTCGCGTTGGAACACAAGCGTTATTATCCTCTGGATAACGGTGGGTACGTAGAAAGCAGGGTCGCGTAGAATCGCGGAGTTGATTTAGGCTATTACGACGTCCTGCTTGGAGTCGGTGTCACTCCTCGATAAGCCGTTTCGGTCGAGAGGATATAAATACTTTAGCCACGGCTGATTAAGCAGGAAGCTGTTCTTCTCGAACTACATTAATCCTGCTTAAAAACGTCCTAAGGCGCGCATAAATCATCGCGCACTTTAGCGGACCGAAGGTTCTCTTGTCTTACGACCGCAAACTGTCGCTTGCGAGTATCTGGACGTTTCATTTCCATTCGCTTCTCTTTTATTGGGTATCGCGTCGGTTACGACATTCCCTCTATCTGTGGTTTCGTTTCTATACTTTCACTGTTTCAATTTTCTCAACGTTCCCGCGGCCTTCATAGTCGCGTACAGAAATATTGACTTGGGACGAAGTGGCAGACGTTTTAAGAAAAAATTTATCATCGAGAATCGTAATTTTAGTTGTCTCAAATCAATATTTCTTAAAACCGATCCGTTAAGGACTAGATAATTTATTATATTACATGAAACGTTTCGTTTTTTTTTTATTTTAAATGATCCAGATTCAGATCCAGAAAAAATTGCGAGTCTCGGTAACAAATTTTGTCTTAAAACGTCTGCCATTTTGTCCCAAAGCAATATTTCTTAAAACTGATCCGTTAAGGACTAGACAGTGGTCGCCGCAAAACGCTTTTTCTTAACAGGGCCTCTGAATACTGTCATTGCTATGCTTATTCATTGTTATCTTTTTATTGTAAAAGTTATGATGTATTCTCTAAAATATGCTCTTTTAAATACGCGAACAGTTTTTGTAAAAATGTCTTTAGATGTTCGAATAAAAAGTCACAAAAATCATGCCTTTTTCTCCTTAAACTACATATTGATGTACGTATGCTTATGCTTAGTTAACAAACTTTAAACTTGAAAAAATTCAGAAAATCTAACGAATTGCCAACATTTGTTTCATAATCATTGAGTAATTGAGAAATCTAAGAGAGAAAACTCTTTGGAACTATCGATTCATAGGACTATCACTCCTAATTGCTTGGAGTGCAATAGGTTAACAAATGAATCTCAATATCTCTGAAACTTTCATTCTCCACTATGCGTAATATAGACATCCACGGAAAATATATTATACATCATAAGATGATCGTCCCTAAAACATCACGTAAATACATATATTTTACCAACAGATCTTAAAGCTGTTGAACAGTTGCCATTCAATACTCTGCCTGCACACAGTTCAATACTCTACGTACGCATCGCGTAAACAACTCCTTCGTGAAACTCGCGTTACGTCGCGTTTACGACGAATTTTCCACGTCGACTATCGCCAGTTCATAAGTTCGAGAAGACGTTAAAAGCAGGGACGGCTGTCCAGACGTCATGGGTACCTGGAATAGACTGTTAATTCTATAATAAGGTAGAAGCGATCGGCAATTCCGTGGACGTGTACGGCTGTCACGCTCGACAATTCGCGGACACCCGAAGATCATAATCGACTGGCTGCGCTCGAACTTGCAGCATTGCATGTACATAGTTAGAACTCAGAATCGACAACAACGAAGCGCGCTATTTTGACACGTAACAAACATAATAAGTTTACGGTATTTTTTGCAATGTTTGGCAAAAAAATTGTCTAACTCGACTGGCCTGTAACCTTTGATTTCCTGTATTTTTTAAACAACATCGATCCAAGCGAAACGATGACCTTTTTAATTTCAACATATTTTAATTCTCCAAAGCCTGACCTGCAAAAGAAGACACGATCAAATAATATTGCTAAAATAACGCAGTTTACGAGATATTCCGTAGGTTTTCTTCGTTAGCCAAGGAACGCGTCCTATTCGAATTGACCGTGTGGCGCGAAGGGAGACGGAAACGACGGACGAGGAAGAAATAGGAGGCAGAAAACGGCGAAGGAAGCAGGACGAGAGGCGGTCTCGGCCGCGGCGAGCATATAAGCATAGCCGGCATGAAATACGATGAGAGAGTGCCTCGGGTGCGAGACTTATGCTAAGTACACGCACACCAGGACCCCTGCGTGTGCGTTTTATGCTCGTGGTCGTGGCATGGTCCACCGTTCTCGCCTTCCGTCTTCGTCCCGCTACGCCTGCCACATCTTCGGCGTACGTGTGCGCTCGTGGTCGCGTGTTTCGCGCGTTTGCGTTGCGCTCGCCACGGCTCCCGCGTTCTACCTGTGCCAAGCCTTTATATGGGATTCTGCGCGCCGCTCCAGAGCACGGTAGTGGCCACGGACGCGGCATCTTCCACGTCGAAGACGTTCCATATACGACAACGGCGGTCTTCGTGTTGACTTCCACTTCTGTTCACCAATCCAGACCACCGTTCCATCTTTAATTCTTTTAGTGCCTTAGTAGCATTTATGGTTGGTCAACGGTTTCCAATAGTTGGGAATCAGTTGGGATATAGTTAGTGCTTTTGCCTACAAATGCCCAAATAAGGGCCTACGTTAAAAGGATTATGACAATTTTCCTACAAATATCCAATGTTGGGCTAACAATTACTATAGTTGGTTAATTAACAATTAAGAAACTTGCAACAATAATACTACGTCAGACCAACCAAAGCACGCCAACGCTTGAACGTTGTCCTTAGACGTTGTGGAAATCTTGTTACAAACAAGAAGCTGTTATTATATTCTAAAATGAGTTCTTCCTATTCTTATTTATGAATAATACTCGCGGTTTTCTATCGTTGGGCCATAGTTGGCCCACCGAAAAGTATGCATCTTTATTCTTCAAGTATACATCAGAAATGTTTACTTTTACCTAACCACTGCGAAAAGGATACTTTTATTTGTATACCTTTTGTTCATGTGGACATTATTTATCATTAAGATTCTGTTGGATGTTACACATCCAAAAGTTGAATAAAAGACTATCATTACAAAATTTCAAATAAAATATTGGTTTTTATTTCAATTTTATTATTCAATTAAGGTATAAATCTCATATGTAAAAGAAATAATCTCCAAAAAACATTCTGAAAGCTGTTTTATTGAAGTGTAGTAGAGCCAATTGTCTGCCTACTGTTGGTTTGTTGTACCTAGTCAAGAGTTGGCCCTACGGAAAGAAATTTTCAGTTGGCCCTTTATATTGAAAGTAACGTGGGGCCTACATTGGGTGTAATTTAGATTCACGAATTTCCAAGCTGCATTTTTAACCCTTTTAATGATATCGACGCATATACGTGATCAGAAAAAGCTATCGATACGAACTGCAAATGCACATATGCGCTTGTCAATTTTTTTGATCTTCTATTTGAGGTATAATTATCACTGATTTTCATATCATTTTGTTGTATTTATTGAATTCAAATATTTAGTGATATCGACGCATATACTCTCGTTCATAAATATGTGGACACTTAGTACCTTGTATAAATAATTAATATACACCGTAAATTATTACTAGACTGGGGATCTTTATGCAAAATAAAATCTTCGCGAACGTGCCTACAAAAATTGAACCTAAATAGGAATTTATTTTATTCTGCAAATATTACAACATGAACTTTACTTTCAACCTTTTTTATATTCTTGCATATTGTTTGCATTTTACAGGTTCGTGCACATTCAAATTTCCTATAAATGCATAAAGATCCGCAGTCTAATTATTACTATATTACTTTTGTTGCTAAATTTTATATTGGATGTGTATTTAATAACATTTAATAATACTTAATGTTTTGAGTGCCGTATTCAATTTTATGACGATTTTATGACAATTTTGAGACGATTCTGACGCACAATTTTCTTTGCAAAAATGTCGAATGGTGCTTCGTTTTTGAATTATTAACGAAAATCACTGACCACTCACAGTAGTCGCGACTTGTCGTAGCCAGCCAGTCCTGGTTCGAGCCTATGCTCTCGCGGCTGCGCGCGCGCCACACGGGCGCTGTGATTGGTCGGCGATTTTCGTTAACAATTCAAAAACGAAGCACCATCCGACATTTTCGCAAAGGAAATTATGCTTCAGAAAAAAATGCTTCATTAAAAAAAATGTGTTTTTTTTTAAAACAACAAATTTAATATCTCTTTTTATTATCAAACCAACAACCTACATACACATTTGTATTAAATCTTGGCGCCCAAGGCAAAACGCTTTAAATTTGCCTGACAGTGAATGGGCACGATACATGTATATATCTGATCCATAACACGACTCTTCGCTTTTCCCGCGTTCCCAGCGCAAAAGCGTGGGTGCTCCACGATTTTCCGCGTCGGAAGTGGGCTTTATCTACTTCGAGGATGATTTCTGCGAACGTTCGAAACTCGAGACCATATCTGGTTGGCTGTCCAAGACAAGAATCTCATTCCGTCCACGCCCAAGCACCGAGACCGCATAACATTGTACGCGAGCGTATAAATATCCGCGGAAATTATGATGTACCATAACTGACGACACCGTAGATCAGTCTCGGCCTGTTCCGCTTCACGCGGGGGAAACTATTATCATAAATAAGCGTGCAAGAGCGCGCCTCTTTCCTTGTACGTTGTCACGTCGAAGTCGACCCATTAACTTCTTCTACGGACTCGTTAAAGAGGATTCCCACCGTTTCGTGGGTGAATGCGAGAATCAACCGAGACGGAGGTGTGAGCGACCGCGACACGGTATTATCGATGGCCATCAATTAGAAACCGCCCGAGATTGTAGCTCGTTAAGTTGATATAGATTAGATCGTTTTCTCCCGATGGCCCTTTCCTCTCTCGCTCTCTGCCAGCCGTCACCCACGTTGCTCGAAATCCTGCCACGTCAAAGTGTCGAAACGGGACCTGCACGCAACGTCCGCGTCCCTCAGAGTTGATATCCTAACATTTCTTCTAAAAAATTGCTCCTTTGAAACTCCAAAGGAAAACTAAATTTTATCAAATTTTTTTGGTTGAACTGTGATCATTGTTTCCGACAGGCGTATCGCACTAGTGAAGAGTATAATTTATCGACAAGTTGGGAAAATAAGATTGTCAAGAAGTAATGAGAAGTAATTCAGCTAGAGACTCAGCTCTGGAAGATTATTTCTTTTTTTTTAAATCGTGTTTGTCGTAGTGGAATATGTCATCGAGTGCAAACAATTAAATTATTTAACTCTTTGAGTGCTAAATACCCATAGTCGAAAATTCCGTGTGAAGGATGCACGCAGCGGTGGTTGCTGAATAAAATTCTTTTGTAATTAATTATTATTTTTTGATTTTTGCAAACAACTTCCAAGGGATTAGTTTAATATTTCTGAGGTGGCATTAACAGTTTTGATATTAGTTTATTTAGAAACACTGTACGACTTAGAAGAGGATTTTCTATATTAGTATATACATTGATATATGTATGTTAATCTAGATTGATATTAATTTCTACATACCATTACAAGGTATATGAAAAGTCTTGTCTTTTTCCATAAGTGGAGAATTTTAATTCTTTAACTACGACGAAATACATCAAACTGTGACCTTTCGTATCGTACACGAAGCAAAATCCTAAATATATTCAATCCTCATGGAGGAGAGGTATTATAGGTAATAAAAATTAGAGCAACCACACCGTAGTGAAACCTGGTAATTAATATTACTCGCAATGAAGAATAATAAACGTTACAAGTTTACACCATAAGTAAACAAGTTGGCTTCTGGATAGAGCCGAAAAAGTAAGCCTACAGGCAAAGGGATGAAGAGTTGTTCGTTTCAAAGCGAGAATGACCGACGGAAGCCTAGAAAGTAGGACGAGTCAACAACGAGGATTAAGATTCGATACGGATTTAGCTTAAGGCCTTGTAACGTCATTTTCAAGTACTAGATACATGCAATTCAAGCTCGCGAATAGCGTTCTCAAGATCCTCGGTGTCGAAAGATTGCGGTATTTGCGTATCATCTGTATGCATGTGCGGTTCACGCACACCTGGGAATGCTCGTACACGCTAAGAAGATCGGCAACATACATATTAAATAAAAGAGACTCGAGTAGGAAGCGATGGGGACGTCATCGTCTACCGAACGACTATTTGAAAATCCAGGCTCGCTGTCGTTAGTCATAACCTGTTGAGTGCTGTTGGATAGATAAGAACGGAAATGCAAAGTTTAGATAGCTAGGTCGCTTAACTATCAACTGAGAATGATTAAGCGTATCGAAAGTTTTCGAGGAATCAAGAGAAGTGACTTACGACATCGAGAGATTGAAACTAGAAGGCTTTATTTTTCGCATTTGTGAACGACAGAATAGAAACGTACCTCCTGTGTTATTATAGGTCCCATCGATGGTGTTCGTATTTATACTAAAGATAAGTAATGGTGTAGCAAATGGTGGATGGTTCTAAATAAGAATGCTTATGTATTCTATTTGGTTCTTGAATTTATTGGGCTGTCCAAGAAGTTCGTGCCAATTTTTAAAATACTTCGAAGGCACATTTGAATTTTGATGTATATATTTATTGAATTACATTGGTACTTTTTAAGGGATGTATACATGTTATTTGTTTTCAAGCATTCCGATATATTCGTATCTGTACCACTGTACAACCAAAAATCGTTATGGTTTTCCCTGACAACCCAATAAAATTTTCATTCCCTATTTGTTCCCGCTAACTGTCTCAATTCTAATCATTTCTCGAAAGTATATTTTTGATTTTGGAGCCATGACTTTAATCCATTCAGTGCCAGGCAAAAGTGTTTTGCCTTGGACGTAAAAATTTAACACAGATGTGCAATCCAGGTTGTTTTGATAATAAAAAGTGACATTAAATTTGTTGTTTTTCTGCTTCCTGTTTGACACGGGTTAAAGACATACAAAATCACACGATAGAAGAAACCAATATCGAGTAACGCATGACTGACACACGATAGACAATTATTAAAAGACGTAATAATTAATAATAAGGATATAAAGACAATTATTAAGAGACATAATAATAAGATCGAATACAGATGACGTCGGTGATTTATGAACAAGTTAAACAATTGACAGAAACCAGAAATTGAAAGTGAAATAAACATTTACTTCGAATTTGTCTCGGTTTTCGCAACGTGTTTATTATTTCTACGTTACGGGCCTTTTTACCACCAGTTTAGCACACACGGATTTCTCAACCATGTTCCACGCAGTAATACAAATCATAGGAGCCAGGATACCACCCCACCTTCACCAAGAACATAAATTACTCCAAGAACAGGCCATTCGTGCGAGCAGTCCCTAGCACTTCCAATCGGTCAATTGTCAGCGGACACGAGCAACAATACGTATTCCACTGTTCATAGATTAGGCCGGGTAATACGACAGGGCGCGCGCCGTGGATCGGGAAACGTGGGCATTTTGATAGGTCGGGAATCTGGAATAGTGTCGGAACACACAGCCGGACCAGTTATCCGCGATGCGATAATGAAACACAGATCCGTATCTGGCCGACGTTCGCCCACGTGGACATGAAGGAATGCAGGCTAGGCTAGTGGCATTGTTGCGGGAATATGCGTCGATAGTAATAGGCAACGTTGACGTTAATGAATGCCTCATGGCGAGATCCGTACCGTATCGCCGTCGATTAAACGAGATTTCTCGTCCGGTTGAACGGTCCGGATCCGCGGCTGGCACGCGATCGTTTTCGAAAGGAACAGCTCTGGAAACGCTTCTATGGGAACATTAAGTCTCCCCTTCCCCTCTGGTGCCGCGGCATGGCACGATCGCCGACGAGCAAAGCGAATCTGTTGCCCACGCTCCCGCGACATATCACCAGGGATCGTTCCGTGTCCCCGTGTCCATGTCCTTGTGCATGTCCTTACCGCATCCGCGAGGATCGCTGTCCCCGAGGGCGTGGCGTCGACGTTACGCCGCGGATTGTCTCGTATCTTCCATCAGACTTGTCCGTTTCCGAACGCATAATATCCTGCGAAGTGCTAATGGCGCAATTTCGCGCCGGAGTATATCACATTGTTCGTTACAGTTATGAGGGCCTGTTATAACACGCCGTTTTCACACCTAGCGCCGTGAACAGTTTCTCGATCGTTATCTCGCTGGGCCCGACGCGGGTATCCGCAGTTGGCCCGTCTTCGAGGTAGTAAATTCTGGCCAGGGTTGGGTATTAGACGCTTGGACGAACTTAAACGACGAAGACGTCTGCGGTGCGAAGACTGGAAGAAGATGGACGAACGGGTTGGTGAGGGGGTGGTTAATGGTGGTAGAGTTCAAATTAAAATTGTTTTCGAACGGTGGAAATGGTAGGTTTGGAGGATGGGGTATCGGAAGAGAGAGGTATAGTTGTTGTTGTGATATAGCGTGGAGATTAGGAATGGTTAGGAGCACGGTGAGCACGAGAATTAATGGCGCCACGGGCGCACGCCTTCTTGCTGTTTTCTGTTGAAGTTCATCGGTAGCATGTGTCTTTATTGATACGTTACTTAAGTCTGGGTTAGGTCTGATGGGATGACTGGAAGAAGAGGGGGTAATGGGTTGGTACAGGGTTGGTAATGGTGGTGACGTTTAAATTAAAATTTTTACGATATGGTAAAAATGGTAGGTTTGAAAGATGGGGTACTGAAAGAGGGAGATATAATTGTCGTTGTGATATGTCGTGGGGGTAGGGGGTGGGGGGGTAGGAATGTTTAAGCGCACGGCGAGCATGAAAATTAATGATAAGTTTGATGTTTTCCAATGAATGCTATATTATAAATATGGACACGAATAAACTTTACACTCGTATATATTTATAATGAAAACCTCGTTTAGAAAAGTTTGACATATTTCTTCCCTAAATATAGATGGTACGAATACTTATGGGGCTTCCTGTACAAATGAAACGTAGGTAGGTTCGGCGTTAATAACCTCCCGCTATTTTGAAGTCGATTAACGAAGAACCCGAACGATCCATCGGCGTATAATTGCGTTAAATTCTCTTAGGATCGACTTCCGAATTTCGTCCCCTTTGATCGTCCCGCGATCGGTCGGCGTAATTTGTCGAATAGCGGTCGTGTCCGCGAACAAACGCGTTACTCAATGCCGTTCTTGACAAACATACAAAGGCAGAACGACGAGGGCATTACGACGTGCGCGCACGCGAGCGTTTATAAGCTCGAAGCGAGCGCCGCTGCGACCGGGGGTGGTACCGGCTGTGACGTGGAAGCCAGAGGCGACGCTCGTCGTAACTCATCTCCGTCTTGCCGTCATCGTGTCGGTTTCTCCGGGCGATCCCCGTGCTCGCTGGCCTGGCATATGTATATTCTGTGCACGATAAATAAATTCCGCTAAACCGGGATCGCGGCGTAAGCGCGAATAAACGATAAACTGGTACGAGGCGAGTTCCTTCGACACGGGAGAGATCCGTCGCGCAATAATTCCCGTTGCTACCGGCTCCGTTGTAGATCGGGGAGCTTATAAGATTAGTTTAATCAACCGTACATGTACTTACTGTCCCGACGCAACAAGGATAATCGCCCAGCGAGCGCCATCGGGCGACAAGGATATAGTTACATCTGAAAGACGAGTTCCATCGAGTGGACGGAGCTGCGAGAGATCTGGTTCTCTTTTTATTCGTCCGGGACAGCCTCATCGCGGCGAGGTCATCCGAAACAAAGTGGCACATTAGTGTTCCTTACGTGTATTGTTAACGAGCCACGCAAATCGATCCATTCGTTAGCTGGCGGATCAGTCGGTGCGGTAGCTTGTCTCGTCTTTCCATCGCCATATTTTACTCTCCTCGCCCGACGATTTGTCTACTGTGCGGGCCCGCGTGACCCTCCTGTACGAACAGGTTGCTCCGAAAATGAGCTTCGTTTAAGGATCGCTTGAAACGATTCGACTAAAATTTGCTTCGGAAATATCTAAATTTAAACGCCGCGTTTAAATTACCGTACGCCTCGACACTCGTCTCTTACCTGTCTGTTTCCTTTGCGTGAAAACAAACCTTCGAGCGGTAACGGATCTGTCCAATATACATATGTATTTAATTTGTTTACTTCATCGCGTCGTCCGTATCGTCTTTTTCTTATGGTTTTCACTGTCCGTTATCGTTCGGATCGTCGTGTTTGTCGCTAATTTTAAACGGTTGGTACGATCCTAAATCTCGAAAGCAACGTATCATTCTAGACGAAATTAAAATTATTATGAAAGTTAATCTCGTTTCTTTATAAAACAAAATCCGTATCCTCTAATCGTATCCTCAAACAAAATTATATATTTACATCTAGAAAAACTACTTTCCTTAAATTCATCTATCCTTTGGCCTCTTAGAATATTTGTATACACATTTACGTCTAATAAAGATGTAACGTTACGAAGGGATACTCTTGTGAATACAATGTTTTTACACGAAGTTTGTAAAAATCACGCAGTAATAATACTTGTGAATAATGACATACCGGTATTTCCACAAACCGGTATTTCCGTACCTTTATCTCTCCAAGGGTTTCCCAAGCGTAACCGGAAAATATCGGTGTAATACCTGTATTTTGTGTTTCGGTGTAAGTCTCTGATCGCTTTACTCTTATCTAGGCAATCTATAGAACCCGTATCTTTACGCGACACGCACGAGACACCTTACAAAACATTATTAAACAACGACGATAATATCAAGCCGCGACATGCATTCAACCAGCTCGAGATTGACTGCTATTAATAATGTCAACTTAAATTAATATATTCAACGTCCTATGTAGTGTTTATAACGTTACTCTACATTTCAATTTCATTTGAATATCGAGTTATTTTATTTATCTTCAAGTGAAACTTTTTATTGCTGTTAAGAGTCAATTGCACCGAGTGAAACGAGTCAATAAAGAAGACAACACCATGATCCATATTAGATCCGCCATTTTGAATTACTATATATACCAAATTTCATCAAAATCGTTTAAAAGAAAGTTGTTAATAAATATGGGAGCCAAAGAACATAAAGGGATCGAGGTTAAGAAAATGAGGTACCATCCGATAGGGCTGATTTTTGTATCATAGGTAGCCCTTGACCTGGCGATTACAATGGTGGTCATCTTGAAGGGTTCGAAAACTGAAATAGTCTAAGAAGTGTTTTTTGCACCGATCTCAGTGAATACATCATTTCTAGCTTTTTTCCGTGGAGGAACATCAGTTTTTCTACATGAATTGTATTCAATATTGCCGCCCTCACCAAAAACTACCCCAAACCTACTCAGACAGTATTTCCCTGTAGATAGTATGCACATTAACGGTATTCAATATTGCCGCCCCCACCAAAAATCATCCCAAACTCATCCCTATTCAGACAGTATTTTCGTGTAAACAGTGTGTACATTAACGTATTTCAATATTGTCGCCCCCTCCAAAAACTATCCCAAACCTACTCAACCAGTATGTACATTAATGGTATTCAAAATTTCCTCTCCCGCTAAAAACTACCCCAAACCTACTCAGACAATTAATTTCGGGTCTGGTGCTATGATGTTCTTCCACGTAAGAAAAAAAGTTAGAAATGATGTATTCGCCGAGATTGGCGCAAAATACTACTTGTTGAACCTTTTCAGTTCCCGACCCCTGGGGGAGGAAGGAGTTAAGGGTCAAGATTACCACCATTGTAATCGCCAGGTCAAAGGCTACCTATGATAAAAAAATCGTAACCCCAACCGAAAATTCTGCACGCTATACATACAGTGAAACCTGTTCTTGTGCGGTAGACAGGGACCGCATAAAACAAAAACGCGCACGAAAAAATCGCATAAAACAAGACCGCACAAAAACAGGTTTGACTGTATCGATGTTGGTTTCCAAACAATTAGAGAAACGTTAACCTTCGTACAAAGCTTCCATACATCAAATTTCCGTTCATCAAATATTTGATTAGACAAATCTCGTATGATTCCCAGACCATAACTCTCAACTCTTGCCCCGAGATTCGAGTAACCTCGACAGCAATGATAATCGAAGGACGTCCAACGCTCTTCGGACGTAAACATTTCCATATCTCAGCGTACCGTTACCTAATCTCATCCCTGCGCGTTCTCCACGCTCGTTGAACCATCGCGTCGCAGTTACCAACGGCCGCGAAACCGGAAAACGCGATCGGAGCACCAACGACCCATTTTTGTTCCCTTCACGTCGAAGACCCATCGCACGCCACGCGGGGGCAGCCGTGCGTATAACTGTGTCAATAGCACCCACATATAGTACGCATCTTGGGCACTCACGTGGTAGGACACACGGTGCGGGCTGCCTCGGAAAGATTTCTCTCCTCTCTGTCTTGCCTGCTCTCTCTCCCCCCACCGTTTTCATCCCGGCTCTTGCACGGACACGACACGCGTGTGCGCCGAAAGAGGCGGGAGCGTGTGCGCTCAAGCAACGTGCACACACTCAGCCGGCCATGGTCTCTCTCCCTCTTGGTTCCCTTGGTCTAAGGCGACTTACGCCTACACGTTGTAGTTGCAGCATCCACACTTAGCCCTCCTCAGTCCAGCGCGTGCCTCCACGCGACCAACCACCACCTCAACCACTGCTCTCTCACTCTCGCGCAGGATCGCGGATAGTCGTCGAGTCCTGTCCGAATATCGACCGCGACCCTGACTTCGCGTTGACAGTGCCTTTTGGCAATGCACTCCGACGGATCGCGAACCCGTCACACGAATACCGCGGCGCGTTAACGACGGTGGTTGGTCCACGTCCTGCTTCGATCGACACGCGGAATCGCGGATCGACGTGATTCGTGATGGTGGGGGCGAACGGTGTGCCAATCGCGACTTTTCGTTTCGACGGTATGTTTGGCCAGTGATCAGTGACAGTGCTCGAAACGTCAGTGTCGGACCAGTGCGTGTGCTCCGCGTGAGAGCAGGAAAATTCGATTCGGGAAAGCCTGAGTGAAAGTCGATCGCGTCGGCCGCTAGACGCGCCAAATTGTTTCCTCCCCTCCCCCTCGCCGCCGGTCGCGGTACTGGATACGTTAATTATCGTATCGAGCTCTCTGATTTTATGGGGATCCAGTCGATCGAACCGAGGAAGCTCGATCGATCGACATAAATTGCGCGTTATCGAGCGTTCGTACGGAGCCGATGCTCGAGGATATCGAAGCGGATCGGCACCCAGTCCCATCGCTGGGACGATCAAATTGTTGCCTGGTACGTGTCGACTAGCCGAATCGACGGTTTATCGATCACGCGATCGGATCTCTCTCGGTTTTCGCACTTGCCACGTTAGGAACGGGAAACGGGTACGCGCGGATTGGAAATCGGCGAGCGTGGGCCGACACACGGCGCCAACCTGTTGCTCAAGATCACACGCCTCGTAAGATCGGACTCGTTTCCATTTAGAGGGTTCCAATCAAGCGGGCAGGTATCGTTCGACGAGGCGATGCGACGATCGACAGCCTAATCAAATCGAGACCTGGGATCCGAGTCGAATGCTCCTACCGATAGGCCAGCGTCGCTGTAAACGCTTCGTGGTATCAGTTTATAGGTATCGCGGGGAACTTTACCCGAGGACCATCCATCATTTTCGTTTCGTAGATCCTCGGTGTCGATCGCGGCCGCTCGTTTCGTTCCGAATCGATTAAAATAACCGCGAGCAACTCTTTCTCGGATAAATAATCGAGGCGTCGATTCAGCGACGCGTTGGCACGAGAATAATTACGGGACAATCGATCCGGAGAATCAGCCGCGGCGTGAAAAGAATACGCGTACCACGGTGTAAATTGCGCGGACGAAATGGATATCAAAATGGATATATCGAAGATCTGTTTGCTTGTGCTGTGGCTCATGCTGCCACTGGTTATTTCAACGACCAAGGAGTTCTCCGATTGTCGAGCGAATCTGACCGCAGCCATCAGGAACGACACCACGTTCATGGGGAAGGTCCGCCAGGCGGATTACATCTTCACGGGGAAGATCAAGGATCTGAGGAACGGGCAGCTGCACGTGCGCGTGAAAAGGGCGATCAAGGGTGTGCTGAACGCCACCCTCGATCTCACCGTGAACGACACCTGTGGGCATTACATACGACGCAGCTACACGGGGATCTTCATGGCGCGTCGCGACACCGGACACGACGATCTTCGACACGTGGACAAGATCGTGATGCACTTCGGTCCGGTGCCGCTGACGCTCGCGAATCTGGACAGGCTCAACGCAGCTGTCAGAGGTGAGTACCCTATCTCCTTCTCGCATTCGCGTGTCGACGCGGTGCGTATCTCGTTAATTGAACGAGTCGGGGGACACGCGACCGACGGCCACTGTGCAACGCGTCGATAGATCGGTTTGTCTATTTTATTACGTCGTATGAAAAGTTCGTGACACTTATACTTCAAATAAATGCGTGGAACGTACTCCTAAGTGCTATAAAAGAAGGTAATCTCTCTCATTTTACAATACTTTCTCACGTTTCTAGCATATCCGTTACACGGTCACTATAAAATGTTTGTAGTTTTTTTTATTAACCCTTTGCACTCCTATGTAGAGCGTGACTCGACGTTCTTTCTCACTCGTGATTCTCGTATTCCAAATATGAAATTGGGGAGGCCTGGAACATACGATAAATGTGAACGTTTAGATGGAAAGCCTCTTTTTATTTTCGTATATCACGAAAAAAAACATGAGGATTATGCAGTGTGATCAAATAGAAAAATAAATGGAGGAAGTAGAGAAACCAACTTTTCTTTGTGAAACGTGCGAAAGAGAACCAGGCTTGCATTCTGGAAATTGTTTCAAGAGATATCGTACACTTGAAAATTACAAAATACAACAAAAGTGTGAATAAGACTGGTATTTGAGTGGATTTATATGCTTCTTTGTTTATTTAAATTTGCCTTAGTATTTAGTTAAAGTAAATTTTAAATAAAACACTCAAAAGCTGCTGGTAACGAAGTTGAAATATAATTCGGAGTGCAATGGGTTAATATTTGAAACATACTTTTAAGTGCTATAAAAAAAGATAATTTTTTTTCATTTTACAATATTTTTTTACCTCTCTGACATAGTCGTTATGCCGTCACTATAAAGTGTCTGTAGTATTTTTTATTAAATATTGAGACTGTATGAACTTATGGGATGACCCAATATTTCCGATATTTCCCAATGGGTGTCTAGTGTAGGTTGTGTAGGTGTGTCGCACAACAGAATCGTAGTTGAATAGTTTTGGAGTAATGATCGTTGACCACTGTACCGTGACTTAGGAGAGTGTTGACAATTTTAGCAACCTCGATGGATTATGTGAAAGTGTTAAAATTGATTCGTTAAACGCGGAAGTTAATTCTTTAGACGCTGGAAAGCGAGTGCTGCTTGGATTGCTAAGGTGAACAGTGTTTTATTCGTTCGTAAATTTATCGTGAAATTAAATAATAGTGTGTGCATGCCTGTCTGTTATCAGAGAAATATCAGTTGCATAAATTGCATTAGGTACGTGTTTATGGTTAGACTGAATAGCGTCAACCTGTGTCTGTAAAAATTTAGAAGATATTCAAATGAGTTACTTATACGATTTGATTTCCAGTTCCACGCGCGACAATTCTTTGGTACTTCTAACATTCGTATCCCGTGAAATTTAATAAAATTCTAATTTTTAGTGCTTATAAAATTCTTCCTATAATTATCGATCCTCGATTAGGAATCTCCTTTTAAAGCAATCATAATAAAATAGTAATCTCTTACGTTTGGAAATTAGGAAAATGATGATACCTATCGTAATGTGTCCGGTAACTTATTAAAATATTCGCACTCGTCAATTACAGTATATATTTTTATTATCTCCAGCAAATAAACACGTACAAGAGCACTTGACACTTTCACGACCAATGGCAAGTCGAATGCCGTTAGCGTAATGCAATCCGGCTACGTTGACCAAGATGATAATTAGATTGCGAATTTTATGCATTTATAACGCACTCCTGCGTGGAAAGCATATGCAAAATGTATGCGGGACGAATTTTGTGAGTCGATGCAATAATAAATGGAAATTATTTGACGACAGCAATATTAAATTCTGGATACGTTTATCACTCGCGCATAAATGCATGCAATCTGCAGCCTAATGATAGTTAACAGTACAGTTAATTATGATTGTACAGAGTATCTCAAAAAGTAAACGCTTATGGTGCAATTAAATATCAATTGCGTCTAGACTTTCCATTAAATATTACGTGTGAACGTTTAAATGCAAAATATTCATTTACACTGTATTTTAGGACTTGATATAGTCAATAATATAGAAATATCGAAAATATGTAAAAAGTGACAGAAGATAGTTAACCCGTTCATTGGCAGGCAAATTTAAAGCGTTTTCCCTTGGGTGCCAAGATTTAATACAGATGTGTAATCTAGGTTATTATTTGCAATAATTCGTGACTCAAAAGGCTATATATAAACTTATCCCTTGAATAATTACAATCAATTTGAACTTCGAGACATCTCGGAGTTGGCAGTGAATGGCTTAATCGCTTGAGACATGATTTTTAGAAAGAAAAAAAAAACTAAAAGATGCTCACGAAAGTTTAACATAGACAAAAAGTTCTACACGTGGTTAGAATGAGAAGACACAAAGGAATAGATTTTACTGGTACAAAGGACATGAATTTAGAATTTCAAAATACAAGCGTTGAATCTATTAGAATAATCCATGCCTGGTGGTCAGGTTTCTAAAAGCTTTCGGAGTAGGGTGGAGGGCGATGCAACAGGTTAGGATTCGGAGAATTGTACTTCTCCTCGTCATTCGGGTTGGATGACGCGGAATCCGTGGGAAAAGTTTCGTGGAATATTTGCTTTGCAATGAAAAATAATGAATAAAAATTTAGAGGTTGGTCATTTACATACTTGATGGATTTGGTTTGACAGATGTTACAAACGTTTGATAACGTACATTTTTGATTCGCGCATGACGAATTAATTGTTGACAAGAGGAATACTCCTAAACAATTGGTACTAATTCTACTACTGTAATAGATAAAGGTGAAAAATTATTATTATTATTAAGATTTTCCTTTACAGAATTACAGAATGATTCTCCATAGTTGTGGTCTAGGAATTAAAAATTAATCACTGATCCGCTTCGGTGACGTTCGAGTTAGATTTGACGACAAGGAATAGAAATACGGAGATAACTCAATCTTTTATTTACATTCACGTACGCCTTTCATTCTCAGGGACCCATTTATATGCTACCGCCTAGAAGATTGCAATCCTCGAGGTTCCACGTCATCGCTGGAATACTTGGCATTCCACGTCATAAGACTAGAAATAAATCATCGGTTCGCGTTAATTTATGGATGAGCCAGCTATCTACTAGATCGATAGCATGCCTCGCTCGAAAGACCATTTCACGATGCTTCCAGGGTTTTCCGATTATCCATGCTTTCCTTTTTCCCTAATCGGTCATGGTAGCGATCGAATTATTTGCTCAACGTTTCCTGTCTACGGAAGTTCAAGTCCCAGTAACATTTACTCATGTTCGCTATCTTGTTTGAGATCGTTCTGCAAGCGAAGGGTAAGCACGGCGACATAGAAGCGTTCAAGGTCCACTTGACACTCTCAAGAGAAGCGTGTACTGGGTTAGTGCTTGAGTTTCTGCAGTTTTAATTTCATGTTGAACATGTCTCCTAACTATTGTCTACCAGTGACGTGGTATTCGATATTGGTTTCTTCTAGCATGTGATTTTGTATGTCTTTGTTCTGTTCTGTGCCAAACAATGTTTAATTAGTCTCCTAACTATTGTCTACCAGTAGTGTGGTATTCGATATTGGTTTCTTCTAGCATGTGATTTTGTATGTCTTTGTTCTGTGTCAAACAATGTTTAATTGTGCAAAAGTATGAAGTATCGAGTTAACAAAAATGAGCATTAAATAAAATAATACAGCTACTTAAAGATGCACATATATGGACCAACATTTAACATTGGAGAAAACCTTACATGAAACTGTCGCTAATAATCAAAGGTTGATGCGACGTTAAATATCTAATAACAAAAAAAAAAATAAAAAAAAAATGAGCATCTTCGATAAGTATATAAGGTGTGATTAAATCTATGGAATAATAAACCAGAATTTGTTTTTCTGCGAACAAAAAATTTGGAGTTTTATTATAGTTAATTACGTTATTTACATTCTTTACATTATTTACATCTTACCTGCGAACAAAAAAAACAACAATTAAAGTTTATTATTATCTTTTCTTTTGTTCACCGACTTTCTCGACTTGAACAATCTATATTATTTAATCTATTTATCTATTCGCACGTGTCGATTACATAACCTCTCTTTTACCTGTTAATTACTTTTAATTATTCCCCTTTAATGAGAGGAATTCGAAGGCCACGCGGAGCGCGACAAATTCAAATTAAAGAGAATGTATTTTCTTTACATATATAATAAATATAACGAATTTAATCGCGGTTCCAAAGATACAGTCAGTTCCATAACTATTCGTACCTTCTATCTCTATTTAACATATTTGTCTAAATTAAATGGTAGGCTTAATATTTCATTATGAATATGTACATCGATAAACTTTACATGGATTTACTATCATTTTATTTGGATAAATTTCTTTAATAAACGTAGACGGTACGAATATTTATAAGATTGACGTGTTTTGAGTCACGAATTATTACAAAAGAAGAAACAACAAATTTAATATCGCTTTTTATTATCAAAATAGTAACCTAGATTACACGTCTGTATTAAATCTTGGCCCCAAAACGTTATTTTCTAGCAGCGAATGAGTTAAAGTCATGGTTTCAAAATACAAAAAAAATGCTTTTAAGAAATGTTTAAAATTGAGACTGTTAGCAGGACCAAATAGGAAAAGAAAATATTTAATTCAAGAACCAACTAGAATACATAAGCATACTTATTTAGAAACATACATGTTGAGATGTAATTTATTTTAGTGTGTTTATTTTTTTAATGTGGTAAGAATCGCGCTTATGCGCAGATGGATGCGCGAGTTTGGCGTGTGCGATGTTCTTTTGCTTTTTGTTCTTCCTCTTTTGTTCTGTACTGTAAAATGGTGGTCTGCACTATATGTGGTCTGTTTTATTCTGTTTGGCTAAATTTTCTTCTATAAACTGCATTATTCTTTCTTTGCTTTTTTTCCTTTTAATAAACAGTAAAACAAGAATACTATGTGTTTAATTTATTTGTATTTCTTACACATTAAGCGAGGTAAGATTATAACAGTACACCATTGGCACATACCTGCCAGACAATGGGTTAATTCCTCCCTTATCAAAAATAGTTCTAATCACCATAAAGTTTAACCATTATCAAACTTCCCAAAACAAAGTAAATCTCCTCGAAACCCTTGCCACGTAATCACCGTGTCTCGCCGACTCGCTAAACGCCCCACCGAGTGGATGTGACCATAAACAACCAACCGAAAAAAATAAAGACACGTCCCTTAACTCGAGAATTAATGCAAACCGTATTGCAATTACCGTTCGCAAATCGCGGAGAGCTGATCGATAAAAAGTTGTCGTGGTAGCGTGAAAATTTATGGATAGGACAGGTAAAACTGGTGTCGAGTGTCGCGGTACGGGAAGACAAAGCGGTCGCCAGGACTATTAGAGAAATTAATGTAGGAATTATAAGATGAGACCCTGAGATATTGGCTGGCCGATGTAAAGGGTCGAATGATTTATTTAATAAGAAGGGGTTAAGCGCAGGGCTGGCGTTGCGCCGCGGGCTTTTTTCTCCTTTTCGAAGATCGTCTTACACAGGCTGCGCTGGTGTCAACGACGACGGTGTCCCCGGGGACTTTGATGAATAAAAGTGTCGGTGGTTCCCGCGGGCCAACAAGTAATCGTTTAATCTCAATAACTTAAAACGCCGTCCGAACCGACAAGGATATCACTGGCACCTCCGCGATCGGGAGTCTTTCCCCGTCATTTGCAAGTCGATCGCGCGTGTTTGCCAGCCATAAAGTGTCGTCGGTGTTTCTCCGAAAGCGCGTCGTATATAATTAGGAGTTTTTCGCGGCAGCCGTGCCGCGAGCGAAATTCAAATTAGGCCGCGGTTCGGGCGCCAAACGTCCGTCAAACGACACGGAAGCTTACGTTGGGAGTAATGAAAGGGTGGGAGCCAGGGAAATCGCCACTTTCGCGCTCGAGCAGCGGACAGGATTTATTAACGCCTGCCGCTGCTCCTTTCCGCGAGTTTTTCCGTCTCGGGAGCCATCGTTTTTCTCGATGACTGCGTCAATCTGGCGCCTCGATAATCATAGCGTCGCTGCGTTCCTGGAACGCTCTGGTCCTTTGGACGTTGATCTAGCGCCGCCTGTTTCACACCGTTATTCACGCAGGGCGGGGTTTAATTCGCGGTGTTCGCTGGTAAACAGAATAACTCTGGTTTCGATGACGGGAAGTTATTCCTTCGTGTCTGCTCTGAACGTTAGGATCAGAGAGATCCTATGCTATCCTATTGCTATTTAGAAATTCCGATTTGGGAACTCTCTTCTGAGTTATGATACGATGTGAAAATAAGTAGTGTGTTAAATTTAAAGAAGTGTTAGGTTTTAATCGAGTGACCAATCAGTTGAGAATTTAATTGTAATTGAAGGTTAATTTTAATTGGCAATTTTTCAATTCCCATTATGTTCATTTGCAATGAAATTCAATTGCAACTGAAATGTCGGAATTCAATTAGGTAAGAAAAAATTGCGTGGAAAGTGATATTGTAAAAATATAGAAATTCATTAATTTCATTAGTTTATTGAAACCAGTTCGAAGTTCGTACACCCTGTTAAATACATAAATAAATGATACATTCAGAACTAGGTATGAAATCATGAAGTAACATTCTTTTTTATTAGTTTTTGTTTTTAAGAAAATTGGATCGGGGTGTTCATGCTTCGTAGAGCATGATGCACTTGATTATATCGCGATCGACGTCTTCCATAATGTTTCCTTTCGTATTTGTATTCGTAAACGTTGTCAGTAGCATAATTAGCATTCTATTAGTCCCATTGTCATACTTAAAACTCAGTTGGCATCGTGTTATTACGATGACACAATAGAATTGGGTATTAGAGAACATGATTTCTTAAGCATCGTTATCCGGATGGATGAGTGATGGAAAGAGTAAATCTGACATTAATCGATGGGGAAAAGTATATGCATAATACAATGAAAATCATTTGCGATGAATAGATGAATTATACAAATATTTGGAGGATTGAATATATTAAAAGTATAGGAATGAATCCATACTTCTTCGATTCGTTGATTACAATTAAGTTTTTGCAAAAATAGCACTATCCCTACCGGTCATTAATTTTTACAAACACAATGTGAAGCAGTGATTTGACTATTCCTCTTTTGGTTTATAACCCGAACTCAGTTCCACTCTGTATATTCATGCAGTTCTCCGAAGTTATTCTTATCCATCATTCCAGTCCCAGTATTACTGCTGTCGTTTCCTGTTTCCATTACCTTATCTCTATTCGACTTCTGGAAGACATATCGTTAACTTAAGCTGTCGTTTCCCATTAGGTTGATATTCTGATCATATTCACGATCGAATTTGGTTTGCTTACGACCTACGTGGTATCTACGAACATGGTACCAGGTGAAACTTGGCTTACTCGTATTAGTTGTGATCCCGTTTCACAACGCGAAGTCATTAACGATCTCCAAGTTTATAGAATCTACGTGTATATAAAGTTATACATCAATATTGACGAGTAAACTTATCTAATTTATAATAATTTATAATAATTGTTCCATTTGATGAATCCATCTGAGACCAGAATGTCGTTGTGGCACGTTTGGCTCAAACATTCTTTTCCTTCTTATAAAAGATATGAGTTATTTGTTATGATTATGACACAATTTCCTTTCTGATTATACAATTCTTTTGGTTACATTTAATACTGATAACTAAAACCAGAGTAATCGACAGCAACTATGCCATTATTAACCCTTCGAATGTGGGCCTATTTTTGCTGGAAATTTAGTTTCAAAAATAAAAATTGAGAACTTGGAAGACCTTTATCCTGAGATTCAATTTTTGCAAGGAACTTCTATCTTCTCAATTTCTATTTTCGAAACTAAGCCTTTTATGAATAAACTGTAAACATACAAAAGTTTCGCCTTATTATCCCCTAAAAGCTGATATTTTTTAAAAATTGTTTTAACAAATATAAACATTCCTCTGAGTCCATTTCTCCTTCGCAGTTAAAGGGTTAACCCTTTGCACTCGAGGCCTTTTTTTCTGGTATCTACCAGCAACTCAAGATGCTTTCTTAGCATTCTATTGCCGCAAATGTTAAGATTATATGGACTTCGAAAATGAGATCTCTAATTGGAGATTTGAGAAACAGATCACCTTTGCCTCAACGATAATCATTTTATTGGGACTTCGAGTTCCAAAGAAATTAAACCTAAAGGAAACCTAGTGGTGACTGAGAGTCACCTCTCGAGTCCAAAGGGTTAATATACAAGACTTTAACTTATATATACATTTCTTAAATGTCACGAGTATTTAATCTTTGAACATATTAAATTTTCTGCACGTTGACTAGGTAAAATTTGAAAGATTTAATAGAGAACAACAATCTATATTGATAGAAACTATGAGAAATATTCTTCCAAATATATACATTCACTACACGCCAGAAATATTTATACCAAACATCCACTATCGTCAGAGAATAATACCCAAACACCATTCCTATCTACCTGAGAGGTGGCGCGTGTCCCATTCAGCCACTGTCAACCGTTTCTATATCGCAGTGGCACATCCACACTTGCTCCTATCGGCTGCAGACGAGTCCGGTCAAGTCCTCCGTCTATCGATACCGTAGCCATCGACTTTGACACAATTCCCTCGTGGAATTCACTTTCCTTCCATCGTTCCAGCAGCGGACCGTGGGAAATCGCATCGTCGGCGATTTTTCGCTACGGCCGGTCGCGCGGAAAATGGCAACCGCTGCTACCTGCGACACCTGGTCCTCTCCGTGCTCTATAGCGGTCGCCCACGTACGAATGTACGCTGGCGCGTATGGCCGCGTCACTTGACGGCGCGTTTTCAATGCGACAGGCCACGGTATTTCTGCGTGGACTCGCTCGCGCGAGCTGAAAGTCGATTCAAGTCCCTCCGCGCGAGTTCAGCCACCGAGTCTCGAGGGATCAGCATAATACGCGGCCGGCCTACGCGTTTTGCCAAGCTGTGCCAACACCGACACGCCCTACCTCCATAACCGACCACGGCCCAGGTGTGCCCGATTTCGACGATTTTTCCTTACCCCTCGTCGCGATCGGGGCTGCTCTCCCACGCCCGCGAACATCGTCCACGTGCCGCTTCAAACGGGGGCGTAAGAGATACCGGGATCACTGGAGAGATTGCTCCTGGATTGAATTCAGTTTCGGGAATACTCTCTTCCTTGCTAAGGGAACGAGTTTTCCTTTAGAGCGAAACTTATCTGTAATCATTAACCTTTTACTCGAGGCATTTTTTCTTGGTATCCACTAGCAACTCGAGATGCTTTCTCAGCATTGTTGTGCTCTCAGGCGGTTTTTTAAAGGATTTTGAGATATCGTGGGTTTCGGAGCGTTTAAAGAATTGGAATTCACCGGTGTTCGATGATGAGTCGAAGGATCGTAACTCCAGCGATGTACTCTCACCAGTGACTTTATTCAAAATGTTTTCCGTTCTTCTTTTTTACAAAGTGTTACCGTTTTTATAGCCCTCGTTGGCAATCGGGCATGACCATATATGGTCATGCTGCTAGGCGCGAGTGCTGCTAACTTGCAGTCCTCGCATCAAAGTATGTCACTGATTTCGAACATTCTTAACCGGGCATAGGCGGGTCGTTACCCGAGTAGCGATGATCGATCGTGTGTTGCAATATTCGTGTGTCAGGGCACAATAGCATTCTTTTGCCGCGAATGCTAAGCTTAGGCTACGATTACTAGGGATGCGAATTCGGACGAAAATATGTTCGGACGAGTTCTGACGAATTCGTCTGAACAAACAAACGTCTATTTTCCAATGAAAGTGTTTACACTAGCAACGATAAACATGTCAGAACATTTACGACGGCGTCAGAACTAGTTGATAGTTTGATTTTTTCGTGCATTCTGCGTCTATTCTTTTAGTCAGTGCGTTTCTGCCGCCCAGCAAAGATGGACGAACTTGATGAAATTTATTTTCTTGAAAGTCCGTTAATGAAGATAATGTTATTCAATGATGGTAAAATAGAGCATGTCAACGGGTTATTTTCTAGTAGAGACGACAAAGGAGAGTTTAAAATGTTATTTCAAGAATTGTGGGAGCAATCGTGGGAGAAAAAAGTTTTTCGAGTATTTCAGAATGAGACCAGCAACATTTGAATACATACTGAAGGAGATAGAAGATAGAATCGACTTAGATAGACTTCGAAGATGTAGCCCGATTATCGTTTTATTGACAATTCGAGCTCCAAAGAAACTAAACCTAAAGAAACATTATTGCTGGTAGATTTGCTGTGTGAAAGCTAGTGGTGACTGAGAGTCATCTCTCGAGTACAAAGGGTTAGTAGGTAAAATCTTTGAAATCTTTGATCTATTCATCTTCCAAAGATGATCTTCTATCGAGTTTTGGATAATATTATAATAAATATCTACCGTCGTGATGACGACGTCGAAGCGTGGAGCTAGAGGAGGGCTTGTTCCGTGTAGCGAGTGCTAGACGTAGACAAACCTCGCACAGTTGATCCCGGAACCAGATCTTCAAGCACACCCTGCCGATAGCTATAAGATCGACAATTGGTATTGTACAAAGAATTACGTTTACTTAATTTTATCATTGTTTCGCATCTATCCGTTTAAGTAATCCGAAACTCTATAGTATTAGGATAAATCAAAAGTTCGTGCGTTTTTTCCGTTGTTTGTGCAATTTTTCGAAGTCATGAAGATTACTTTATATGCGAGTGTTACATATAATTTTGTAGCTTTTGAAAAGCTCTTTCATATTTAATTATTAGTTACTATCGTTTATTGATCTTTTATTTTTTTTTCGTTTTAGTAAAATCATGGACAAATTTGAGATTCGGGTACTTTTACGTCGCTATTGGAAGCAAGAGTTTAAAGCTACCGAGTATGATATTTTCTTTGCTGCTGCGGTACCTTTAAACTCTTGCTTCCAGTTAGCATTCGTGGCAATAGAATGCTAAGAAAGCATCTCGAGTTGCTAGTGGATACCAGAAAAAAAGGCTTCGAGTGGAAAGGTTTAACCCTTCACGCTCGAGGCCATTCTTGCTGGAGCCTAATAGCGAGTCGAGACGGTTTGATGGATATTTGGTGTATTGCTTCTAGGTAAATTAAAATGATTCCATGTACAAATTAACATATAAAACTGTTATGCTCTTAATTATAATTATAATTAAATTGTAATCATTGACGTGGTCACTAATAACCTCGTAGTTGACGTGATCTTAAACAAAGAAATTAACAAAGAAAAAGCTATCGTTTACTTTCGTGCTTTCAAGGCAATATCGTTTAGTATCTCGCTGAAGGCTTACTTTCGTTGCAGAAAGACCATTAACTAGTTAGCCATTACAACGCTGCGATAAATAGCTGCAGGATGCTGCTATCCATCTATTTATTCAACTAAAATTCAACTATTGTTCATCTAAAATTTTGCCCATCCCGAAATCGTATATCGTAATCCGCAGCGCGGCAATTTCATGGCGCGTTTGCGGTTTAAAAGGCCGTCGATGCGCGCGCAGTCTCGTAGACTCGATCGGCGCGTCACGCTTCCGTCCGTGTACTTTCGAGCAGATATCGATCCTGGAAAGGATCATCGGCGGCTCGCCAAGGCGCTGTGTAGCGCGGGGCGCGCGTAGGCGCGAAAGATAATTACCGTCTTGAAATCGTATACGCACGGGACGTTGATGGAACCGCGGCGACGTAACAATAGTCGCAAACCCGATCCACGATTCATTGTCGACTTTCTTTCCAATCGTAGATACAAAACGACGCGTTGAAAAATCCATTGTTCGCTTTTACTCCCCCGTATAAGGATGACTACGCACGAAACTGTTCAGCGGTGCCTGGCACGCTTGATTGAACGACGGAATTGCATTTCATGCGTCTAATATATCCGCGTTACCATTCGGAAGCGACGTTTAGGATCTAGGCTTCGATTTGAGCTGATGCGATCGAGGTTCGATACGAATGAGAGCCTGCCACAGTCGTTTCTTCTGTTCGCTTCATTCGTTTTGGTTTCTTTTGTGTTGTGTTTAATTATTCTGGAGTATGTATATACCTAAACGCTAGTCTTCAATTTAATCTCTAATATATACATGGATATGAAAGGTTAGATTTAAAAGTAGCCTTTGGCAATGTGGTTTCATTCGATGCTAATATACATTTGCATGGTATTACTATCTCTTCTTCACTCCCTTTTTCAGTCTCATCCTCTACTAGTTTTTCGATCTTTCTCTGACTACCATTGGTTTATTTAGTAACATTGTAAATCATTGTTCACTCCTGTGATACAAAATCTCGACCAACACATAATATTTCTTGCATAACATTTATAAGTTTCGAGGTCTTAAGAAGGTACTCTTTTATTGTAGTTCTATTCTGCTTTACGCGAAATATTCTACGTAGCTTGTAAACAAATTATGCAGGACACTTGACGATTGTAGAAAATTGTAAACATATACAGTCAATCCCATAAATATTCATACCCTCTATGTCTATCGAAGAAGTTTGACTAAATTAAATAATATTTTTGATATTAACAAATGAATTTCTACATATTTATACAAACATACACTTGGAAACATCGAACCTATCATTTAATTTAAAAAAAATGTTCTCAATAGAGACATAGAAAGTACAAGTATTTATGAGACTGACTATATACATGTGAAAAGTTTGTTCGTGTAAATATTTATCATGAAACCTTAAACTTATCATCTCTATATCTATTGAAGAACATTGTCGAAATTAAATGACAGGTTTGCTTCATTATAAATATATTCATGTGAAAAGTTTATTCATGTATATATTTATAATGAAACATTTATTTGGAAACACCAAACCCGTTGTTTGATTTAAACAAATTTCTTCAATAGACATAGAGGATACGAATATTTATGGGACTGACTGTATGCATAAAGAAATACACAAAATATCAAAATTTTACATTAAATAATTTCCTGCAGCAAAAATCATAAAAATTTCTTCGAAATCGACAGAAATAAAGTACCCCCTTAGTGTATACAATCTTCACACAATAATGTTAATACCAATCACTACCATGCAAATGGTGTACTCGTTGCACGACGAACTAAACAAAAGAATATCAGTCACGTTAATGCCATATCGAATCGAAACTTGTCGTTCCATCGTGTAACCCAAGCGGGACTTAAGTTTCACGCAGCTCGTGAGCGCGCGTTAAGTGTCCATATTCCATATGCCTGTGACACACTCTCCTCCTGAATTACCTAGCGTGGTCGATAAATTGCTCGTGGATTATCACGCGTTGGACTATCGCAGCCGGAACCCGCGAGGCTGCAAAGATGAGCCCGATTGAATTTCTTTCGACAAGCGAGACGCTGGAAACGAAAGCTCGTTGGCGCGACCCCGCGTATCGGTGATTGTAATTTATAACCGTGGTTCTTAATGGCGCGTGTCATTTGTCGTTCGAGCGCCGCCATTTCGCGACCGTTTCGAGATCAAAGCCAGCCGTGCTTGGACATCCAAAACGGAGCCTGTTGCTAATCCAATAATCGGACAATCATCCGCGATGGGGAATGAACGTATTACTTTCAGCCGCGAAGAATCGAAAAGGGGGCGGGTGCCTTTTGATCGACTTGAATTTATTTTCCAGTGATATCGATCGAGTATTTGTCGAACGGGGAATGTCGGGGTTTCCTGACCGATAAATTATTCATTTTCGCTGGTGCAATTTATTGGGAGCTACGTTTCTGGATTATTTTCCACTACTGTTTGGGATTCGCGCTGCGTGTTTTATTTAACCCTTTGTGGTTCGGATTTCTTGGTCTCGGTGTATGTCGAGCCTCACTCGACGTGGGACCACAAAGAGATAATGTTATAATAGCACATTTTTCAGCTTTTAGAACGAATATATCTACAGGGTCCAAGAAATTGCGCAAGAAATTCGTTTCTCTAAATCAATATGGTAATTGGAAGAATTTCGTGTTCTCAAACGAAAACCGTATTTACATTCGCATACCTTATACGTATATTTGCTAGTTCTCACGATACTTTGGTACCTCGGTATACAAAGAATAATATTACGATGTGCGGCCATAATTCAGACACCAGGCATAATTTAGCATAATCTGGAAGCCTGAGATCATAAATCAATTCAGAATGTTTCGTACCGTGAAGTGAAAATGGAACAAAGTAAGGAATTAATTACGGAGGCTAGGTGTACACAAGGTTAGTCGCTATAAATTAGCACCTTAATTAACTTCTTCGTTTTTAAGGTTACAATATTTCATAGTTGTTTGATCAAGGTACGATGGTCGAAATTAATATTTATAAACCTTGCATTTCAATTTGCAGTTTTGAAACTCGATTAGACTTGTATTTTATAAAAATCGTTACAGAGATTTAAAAAAAATATCAGCTTATGGGGAACGATAAGACGGGACTTTTTTTATATTTACACTTTATTCATACGATGTTTAGTTTCAAAAATAAAAATTGTGCGGCAGAAATAATTCCCACATTTTAAAAAACGATTGAAAAAAAATGGTACGAGATACCACCAGAAACTTTTTATTTCTTAAATCTAGATATAAAAAAGTTTTTTTTACTTTATGTTTTAACAATTATGTCGTCTAAATGTGGCCTTAAAAGACACATGGACTTAAATCCGCCGAGCTACGGTGGCCACGGAACTCTTTCGCGTAAAGAAATCACTCGACCCGGAAACACCATCTGCAAAATTTCGCGCTGACGACGCCCTGTATGAACCGTAGCTCGGCAGATTTAAGTCCATGTGACTGTTTTCTGTGGGGATACCTCAAGGCCGAGGTTTTCAAACATCGTCCTTGGTCCTTGAATGAACTAAAGAAGACCATCCAAGAGAAAATTGAAAGAATTTCCTCCGAAATGTTAGCGAGAGTGATGGAAAACTTTCAAGAACGACTCCAAATGTGTATCGCCCGTAAAGCCCGCCATTTGGACGACATAATTTTTAAAACATAAAGTAAAAAAAACTTTTTTATATCTAGATTTAAGAAATAAAAAGTATCTGGTGTTACCTCGCACCATTTTTTTTTCAATCGTTTTTTAAAATGTGGGAGTTATTTCTGCCGCACCCTGTATATGCATTTACTTCAGGCGAGAAACATTTATATCAGACATTCGGTATCGTCAGAAAATAATAAGACGCCCTGTAAATACACAAGTACATAGAAAGTGCATTTCGAACGAGGTGCTGTTAAATTATTTATCGAGGTGGTTAATTATCATACGCGGTGATTGAAACGTTCATGAATAACCCCGTAAAAACTCACGGCCCGTCTGATTAACATAAAATCGTCCTGACAGCAGCGGTGACGAACTAACAACGTTATTAGGACCCGCGGACGGTCGTCAGAAATTTCTCTAATAATTTCTTAGGCAGATTGCGACATGTAATCGCGCGTGCTTTAATGCATCTGTCACCGTGCGCGGCGGAGTGTTTCTTCGGAGGCCGATTCCGAGGGATTAGTCGGTGGGTTGTTGCTGGGTAAGGTTTACCAGCGTCTCCTCGTGTTGCTCGTGTCCTGGTAGGCGGCTGATTGCACAGCGACGAGTCGTGCCGCACCGAGGGCGCGTATTATGCACGCTTTGTAAGCCGAGCTGCTGAAAAATTGCTCGCGGGACTCGGCTCGCGCGTCCGTCCTCGTCGGGGTAACTTAATACGTGAACGGTTCCCGTGTTCTAACGAATATTAAAAGGTAAAAAGTGCCGTGTATCGGGACGAAATTAGGGTAATTCCGCGCTGGTTGCAATATTTAAAGACGCCACGGGCAGACGTCTTTATTCGCCTCATTTGCATGAGAACTCCTTCTTAGACGGTACCCGTTTTCAGATTTCCTCGTTACCTGTTGTTTAACTCTTTAAATCGCCACGATGCCTTCTTTTAGAACGTCTAGTCGTTTTATGGCAGGAATAATGCGTGGGAGGCTCCTAAATACCGAAACTAGAGTTGTGGGTTTTTACACGTGGGGATACTAATATTCGGTTATTCTTTGAGTTTATACCACTTGTAAGAAGATAATGAATTAAGAGTGAAATAAAAGTGTAAAATGTAATTCGGGAAAGTAACTGTGTAAGGGGCAAGGGTTAGCTGGAACCTGTGATAAAATGCCTTAGAAAGCTAAAATTAATTAAAATTAAATAATGCATGGAACATGTTGAAAAATTCTAAGACAAAATAGAAAGTGGATTAAGAAATTTGGAAAATAGATGGTAGATTAGATTATGAATTGAAAAATTCGGTGGAGGAGAAACAAACATTATTGAATTACAGGGAAATGGTTCTCGTGTTCTAACGAATATTCAGAAGTAAAAAGTGCCGTGTATCAGGACGAAATTAGGGTAATTCCGCGCTGGTTACAATATTTAAAGATGTCACGTGAAGACGTCTTTATTCGACTCATTTGCATGAGAACTCCTCTTTAGACGGTGTCCCTTTTCAGGCTTTCCTCTCTCATTTTGCCTCTGATTTAACTCTTTGCCCTCGAGATTTTTTTTTTTTAACTAGAACTTGTAGTTAATTTTATGGTAGGAGTCACGGGACGCTTCTAAATGACAAAACTAAAGTGTTAGATTTCAGAAAATCTAGAACTTGCTATAAATATTGTTCAGTTATATTTTTCAGTTGAAGTAATTTTTATTTCAACTGAAATATTATTTCTAACTGAATTATTTTTTACTCAACTGAAATATTTATTAGTGAATCTTAACTGAGTTGCATTATAGGTTATACCTTACATGATCTGCCATTTTAGATAAACTGCAATTTCAGATCAGCTGTATCTTGGATAACCTGTACCGCAAGTAAGCTGCATCAATTGTTTGCGCCTTAGGTGAACTGTAATCCGCGAGTTCCACCACAGGAACAATTTATTCTCATTTTCTCTTTAATCTTACTTTTTCTTTAATTGTAGTATTATTTCCTAATTTTATTTTAATTTTATTTAAATACTTAATTTTTATTTTTAATTTTATTCTTTAATTTCTTTAACTTTTGTTCACGGTCAGGAACTGCTTACGAAATTAGCTCTTGAATGAAAATTCTTTCCTCGTGTCAGTTCGTTCATCGAGGGTGCCACGAATCGGTCCTCCGTCGTTAAAAGTTTTTATCGCCAGGTTAGATGAAGGGCCACCGACATCCGGAAGCGCGTTCCTCGTGGCTTTGGTCTTTTTTATTCACGCGACGACGGAAAACGAGAATCGTCGAGTGACTGAAACGTACGGCTGAGAAAATAATCGTGGAAACGCGTGAGCGGGACAAAAAGGAGCAAGCGACACAGGAGAGTGAAAAGGCCTCGCGTGTGGAACGATTGGTCGACCACAAAGGTGTTAAACGCGATACGCGAGCAGTCGGCCAGTTTCTCTCGCTTAAATGAGAGGCAACGAGGAAAGTTGAAAAGGGATATCGTCTAAAAAGCAGTTCTCATGCAAATGAGACGAATAAAGACGTCTCCTCGCGGCATCTTTAAATATTGTTACCAGCACGGGATTATCCTAATTTCGTCCCTAAACACGGTGCTCTTTACTTTTAGTAATCGTTAGAACAGGACTTTGTTTTTCTTTCAGTTCCTTAATTCCCAAACTATTTTTCATTTTCTAAATTTCTTAATTTATTTTCTATTTTGGTTGATCATTTTACCACCATCTTATTTCATATATTGTATCGGTATATGTATGTCCCTGTATTATTTAATTTCATGTATATCCTTGTATTACTTAATTATGTATACCTAATTACAAGGATATACATAATATAATTATGTAACATAATTATGTATATCTTCGTATTATTTAATTTTAACTCTCTAAAGGTAGGTATTTATCACAGCTGTAGCTGCACCATGCCCATTGCACTATTATCTTCTGTTGAAATTATATTGTAAGGTATGCTTAATGCGTGTGCGTTTCTTCGAATCTCTTTGTTTATTTAATATTACAAAATACACCTGATCATAATTCAGTTTATATAATACATTATTCGTTGTGTGATATGTTAGAACGTATGTCCTGTTTAACAGAAATATAAATTTTATTTAGTTAACACATCGAATTTGTAACATAACAAACAATTTACTAGGTAATGTAAAATGCAAAATGAACAAATGTTAGTACATTTCATTTGTTGAATTTTTATCTTTGTAAATATAGCACACCAGGTGTGCCATGTATTAGGTTGTCCCAAAAGTTTCTTTCGTGAGTTGCATTCAATTATTTTCTGTGGCAGTGTTTCTATAAATAGACAATCTAATTTCTTAAACATTGATGCTGTAACAGTAATGAAGCGAAACTAAATAAAATATTAATAAATAAGCGAAACGAATAAAATATTGTGTATATATTAATTATTAATAAAACGAAAGAAACTTTCGGGACAACCTAATACAAATGTCCCACGAGCACGTTTAATTGTCCACCATAACTACGGTGATAGCTTAAAAGCAAAAGCCTAAAGCCTCCTTTAGAAAGGCCTTTCGTCCTTATCTTGTACAGTACAGAATTATAGTTCGCGAGGAAGAAAGCCAGAAATTCCGAAGTTTGTGATCAATGTTTGAAAACGATAATTAGTGGAAGATCGAACGTCAGAACGGAATATTTAGCTTGTCGCTAAAGACAGTAATCAAGATCGGAAAATATAATAAGACGTAACCCAGAATTTACGAGCAAGGGGAGCCACCTACAGCCGTCGCGGTGCCCTTTCTTCTCGAACGCGTGAATTTCGACACCGCGACATAAATAGAAAGGATACGCGCTATTTCCTGTTGCACAGCCCGTAACGAAGCGATCCAGACGGCAGGATCGTCGGGAGAGCCCTTAGGCCACGGCCCCAATCTCTTCCAATTTGCTTGGACCCTGGAAGGACCAGGGGTAACTCATTTATTTGAACGCCGAGGGCGCGTATGGCGATCCTCCGCCCTGGAATCGGTCCTAATTAAAAGATTTCATTTGACGCCGTCGGTATTTCCAGACTTTCTCACGGGCTGCTGTTCACACGTTCTCCCTGAAACGTCCAGGCGCCAGTTTTTCGGTGGAAAAAAAAGCACTCGAGACGCACTTGCCGACGTTGCGTATTTCCACGATAAGCTCGCTATTAGCTCTTACGCGACTTCGTAGAATTGTAGTAGGTTGGTCTATTACAGTCCAAGCTTCGCGTTTCTGGACCAGGTCAGGGAGTTTGGTCGCGGCAGCGAAGCGAGAGATTATTTTGGTATCTTTCTGAACTAGCTACAAATGTATTTTATCCATAAAGTCACTGTTCTCTATTAGAAATAAGGTATAATGAAATAATAAAATATTAGTGGCACCGATAAGTAATCAAAATGTCTTCGACTTGGAGAAGTTTTTCAATGAAAAATCGAAGGACTGTTTTAAAAAGGGAATCGAACAACTGCGTCCTTTACGCTGGCAAAAAGTGTTGGAAAATGATGGAAATTTTTTTGTTGATTAGTATTTAAGATTTCTTTGATAAATAAATGGTGATAGAATTTTGATTACTTTTCGGTCGCCCTAATATTTGTTGAAATCTGCGAGTTATTTAGGTATAACTATTTTCGGTACGTTCAGTCCTATTATCTGAATTTTATTAGCAATAGGAGTTGTAGTTAGGAAAATTGTTCGTAGACGACAAGTAAACTTGGGCAACGCCTGCGTAAATGCGTAAACATTAGCAGTCCAATTATTATAATCGAATATCGCGATATTAGTAATCATGAAAATTTAACTGTCGTGTTTTTCAGACATTTTCTAACACACTCATAAAATTTTTTCCCATTGTTTTCCGCAAATAATTTCTTTCGAAGCACGAACAGCCTCCAAAATCGTATCAGTCGACGTCCAGTTGCTCGACAACGGAGATTCAAACGCGAAACTGTCTAAACCTGTTTGTCAACCGTGTTTACACGGCGGAGCTGTGACTCGCGTCACGGTATTAAATGTCGCGACTTCCTGTCGCGTGAAAACGAACCTTTGGTACGAGGGAGCTTCAATTTGATCCCAACGAATGCTGTCATCGAAGGATTTCGAGTTTAATCGCTTCCCTCGTCGCGCGAGCCCTGCCCATTAATTTGTGCGCGTGTCACGATATTTACAGGGATATCCCGTCTCATCTGATTCTTCTTTTTCCGACCGCCGCCGTCAATTAGTCTCTCAACGTAGCCAACCTCCCTCGCGGGGGAATTCTTTTTCTTGCGACACTCATCTTCGACCGACGGTTTCTTCTCGATTCCAGAGAGCCAGAGGCTCGTGTTTTATTTCAAGCGAGCCTTTATCTGCCACGAGTCATAGCGTTGCCGGTTGATCGTGGACCTTTCTCGTTTTTCCATCGACCTTCCCCGAAAACGGAGGCTGCTGATCCTTCTGACCAGTCACATAAATCCTGTGACGATACAAAAGGATTTGTATATCAAGGATGGAACGAGACTCGAAAATATCAATGTTACTTAGTACACATGTCACATTGTAATACAGAATTGGTGCGTGTATCATTTTTCGGTTAACTATCGAAGAAGGCTGAAGTAACCCTTTAACTACGAAGAGAGTATATGTACGTCCTCGAGATATGGGTTCAGAGAAATGTTTATATTCGTTAAATCAATTTAAAAAAAAATATCAGCTTATGGGGGATGATGAGACGAAACTTTTTTATATTTGCAGTTTATTCATAGGATGATTAGTTTCGAAAATATAAATTGAAAAGTTAGAAGTGTGTTGCAAAAATTGAGTTTTCAGGGAAAAGGTCTTCTAGGTTTTCAATTTTTATCACTGAAACTAAACGTCGACTGAATAAACTGTAAATATAAAGAAGTTTCGTTTCGTCATTCTCCATAAGGTGATATTTTTTTAAGGGGCCAGTGGAAGAAAACACATATATGGAAGATTGGTGATGTGTAACAAAACTGGAATAATAAGTACAATAAGCAATATGAAATAGATTACGTACTCTTATAAAATAAAGAAAGAAAGCAATTTTACAGAGAAAAGGGACCTATTAAATAATGTGCGACACAACACCATGGAATTATTGTGTTCATAACAAAGATTTTGTTCAAATTGAAACAACCGCAGCAGATTAAAATAAATTAATAGAAATTTTGCAGAGAAAAGAGAGCCATCACATGATGTGTAACTTGATGACTAAGAAATTATTCATTCGAGGAAAAAATTCTGTTCACAATTGAAACAGCGACGCATTATCACTGTAATAAACAAACAGGGATCCCTATAAAATAAAGAAACAAACTCCCCTCTATCTAACACCGTGATTCGAGTGGAGCAGCAGCTCGTGTTTTATTTCAAACGGGCCCTCGTCTTCCTTGAGCGTTGCCAGCTCACCTTCCTCGAGCACATAGGCTACCGATCCTTTCCTCCAGCCTCAGATCGGCGATTATGCTCCTCGGAGCCTGGGCAATCCTCGAAGGTCAAGGAGTCGTAACCTCGCCCACTCGCTCCGATGCTTCCCCAGATGCTCATAAAGACGTTATTGCCATTACTATTATTATTATCGTCATTATCGATATTATTGTCCTGCTCGGTACAGAGGCCTCGTGCCGCACGATCGAGGCGGGGAGGTCGCGCATATCTCTGTGATCTATCGTGATCGAGTTGCCAATAGACGATATTGTCAGTCGATCACCCAGCCAGAGCAGGCTCCTTTTTTTTCAGACTTACGAGTCGCTACGAGACACGATCTAATTATCGAGGCCATCGACCCGCGCCATAATTCTGATCCAGCCTGGCTCGCACCTCGGAAAGCAATTTCATTCCCGTTGGAATGATTCTGCGAGGGGAGAATACTGTGACTTACAAATCTGTTTTCGTGTGATTGGTATCAGTTACTTATTTAGTGCTTTGTCTTGGAGACATGAAACTTACATGGATGGAAGCAATTAGTAGGAAACATCACCTAATTATAGGTATAAATAAATTTTTAGAGAAGTATTTTTGTGAGGATTGAGTGACGTACATGCTCGAGGGGTGAGAACTACCCTTCAAGGTGTGGATGACTTGTTCAAGTTTTTTAAAAGTGACGTAGATGGGGAAAAATAATTGTTTTTACTTTTACATATTAGGAGGTAGTTGTCACCGTATATTTTAAATTATATTCAGGTATGGAGACATGCAAAAATATATTACATATGTATTGTTTTGCCTGGAAAGTCCATACCGATTTTTGGTAGATGGTACGGGTCTGAATATATCGGAATTGTTGATAATAAATAACATGGGTGCATCCCTTAAAACATGGGAAGCTTGTAGAACAAAATGGTTCTTATGTAATTCAATAAATATATATCAAAATTCAATTGTGCAAAAATAAGATTTTTGTTTATTTTAGATTAAGTTAGATTTTGCTGACGCGTCTGCCTATTAATTACTATTTCCACTTGCCTTGAAGATCTTAAATATCGACAATGCTGTAGTATCTAACTTGATTTGTTCCAACTACGTGGAAGATAGAAAAACAAATTCATTTCACGATACAATGTTCATCTAAATATACATTCAAATATTAATATTTAAATATAATTGATATTATAAGCAATTACAGAATTTTATTTCTCTTTAGTGTAAACGCTCGTCTCGAAATAAACATAATTCACAATTGCACAGAGTTTACGTACAGACCACCTCGTAAACTGTAGTATTAAAAGATAAGGGAAGATCCATCGCGAAAAAGATACATTAAAACCGTAGAATCGAATTTCATAGCCCGCACGTCGTGAATTGCGATTGAGCCAACGTCGTAGATCTCCGCTCGCGGATCCTTGGCTTCGTTTCCTCGTCGATCGGCAGCAACGATCCACGGCCAGTAATTTACGAGCTCGAGGCCGGAACGAGCTTCCTATCTTGGCACGATTTCGATCGGAATTCCCGCTGCGGCATTCGGACACCGCGGCGCGGCAATTAGACAGATCGGAATCTCGTTTTCGCGGCAAGGATCGTTAAGGATGCAACGAGGGGTGGCCCACGGGTCTCGCGCGCTGCCCCCGAGGGAGGTGGCCCCGAAAGAAGAGTGGCTTTAACGACGATTTTGATGAATTTAGTCGGATTTAATTAGGAGGCGCGTATTTTCGTGGCCCGTTACTTAAGGCGGCCCTCGTACGCGTCGGAGGACCTTAAGAATCGAGTTTTGCATGCCTCGAGGACAAAGCCATAAAATACCAAGCGTAACAGCTTTCAATTACAGGTCCCCGCGCGCGTATGAGCCGCGTATAACGAAGCACCGCTCGCCTCGTCCGTGACGAGGGAAAAAACGCTCGCAGTAGGCTCCGAAGCAGAAGAGGAAACGAAAGAAAAAAAAAAAGGGAACGCGAAGCGACGAATTCCACAGGATCCCCTGAAATTGCTCCACGGCTCCTTTGGGGTATTTGGATCTCGATACGTGATCGGCGCCGCTTTAATGACGAATCGTAGGGTAATCGGGGATCGCTTGATCATCCACGAAACCACCCATTATGACACGTGATCGCATGAGAGATACGTGATTTGCATGTCTCTTAATGCGCACGCCACCTTCTCGGAATCGTGCGATAATGCGGTAAATTTCGGCCGTGAATTTGGGTCCTTCTGGTGTCGAGTAATGGCATGCTTCGCGCGGCCTTAGGAGGTAGTCATCTTTAACGGTGCCTTTAGCAGGAGATTCGAAAGGAGAACGCGGTGTTTATGCAGTGATTTAAAGGAAATCTTGAGGGGGATGGTGCAGGATGAGAAATGGTAATTTTGGGGGAATTATTGGAGCTGTTCACTGCACAAATCGATTAACTCCACAAAAATCGTTACATTACTGACGATTATTGTTTGAATATTTTTTCTTATTATTTTTATATACCGTTAGATAAATGTTACATCTGTATTTATGCATTCCGCAATATTTATTCGAATTTATATTATAAATGGAAATATAAAAAAACAATGTATTGGGTTGTCCGGAAAGTTCATGTCTATTTTTAAGAAAAATTCAAAGGCATATTTGAATATTGATGCATATTTATTGAATTATATAGGTACCATTTTGTTCCACAACCTTTGCACCTTTTAAGCAGTGTACACATGTTATTTGTTTTCAACCATTCCGACATATTCAGACCTGTACCGCCTACTAAAAATCGGCATTGATTTTCCAAACAGCCCCATACATTATTTTATCACATTTCTCAACTTTTTGTTTTATGGAGTTTCTAAGGTTTCAATTTTTATCTGCAAAACAAAACGTCCTATAAATAAACTGTAAATATAAAGAAAATTTCGTTTTCTAATTCTCTATAGGGTGACATTTTTTTCAAACTCGATTGTTCGACTGTTGTGTTCGTTTTCTTTAAGGCAACATCAACAGAATGAGACCACTACGAGATTCAGGAAAAAGGTCTTTTAAGTTTTTAATTTTTATTATCGGAACAAAACGCCCTATTAATAAACTGTAAATATAAAAAAGTTTCGTTTTATCATTCCCTATAAGCTAATATTTTTTTTAAATACACATCTCTACGTCTCTTAGAATTACCAGAAAAAATCACCCTCCAGCCGAAGGGTTAATATCCCTTGTGATAAAAATTTATTAATGTTTATATTCATCCTCAACATCTAATAAAATATTTATAGTGTTCCTGCAAAGCTTAATCATTTAACATACTTTTAAAGCATGTGTTACCTTATATTCATAGGTGGTAAATACAATGCAATATTACGAATGTAAGAGTGTAAAAGAATTCTCCAAAGGAACTGGTAGCTGATAGTTGCCTTTATCGCCAGTATCGATTGAAAAATTACTAAAGAAATCAATATAGAAATATCTCAACCTTCTGTCAAACAGTGCAGACCCCATTCAGCAGAACATACCCTCGCGATAAACTCATCGAGTAGTCCATAACACGATAAAACGAAACGAGTACTCTCGAGGTTGTTGCATCCAGCGTGTTAAGCTCGCGGTGAAGTCCGTCGATGGCTGTAGGACGGTTCAACTTGGTGTGTCCGGCAGCAAACGAGAGATCCAGAAATCCCGGTCCAGCAACTCGATCGCTGGACAACTTTTCTCTCTTTCTCTCTCTCTCTTTTTCTCTATCGCGCCGAACGGTGGAAATTTCATACGGTAATAACTATAGCAAAGAAAGCTCGCGAGCTCTTGGTAGTTGGCGCGTGATTAACGCATGATGAATTGTCGCCTAAGGCGATCGGACGTTTTTCTAAGAATAGTCGAAGATATTACATCGTGTAGCGCGGTCGAGCATGATTGGCGTCGCCAAGGTTGCCTGTAAAGACGCTGGGTGGGAAACGGCATGGAGGGGGTTGGAAAAGAAGGTGAGTGACGGGTCGTATGGTAATTGGCGATTCATCACGCCGCGACAAGCCACGAGGTCCCTGCTCACCGTGTTAGCCACTCGTGGAGACACGGCGTGACGTCGCTGAGAACCCTCACTTGGAGCACTTTGCCGACGAAAAACGTTTGATGAAGATAAAACGGCGAAAAAAAAAAGGAGCAACTGGGGTTGTTTTTCGTCGATGTTTACCTCGGGACATGACTCGCAGTTCCTTTTGCCGCGTCGTAATTATTTCGTAATTACACGTTGATTATGCAGGGCGGGGACGGGCATCGAGGACGGGACCATCGAATTATGGATGAAAGGTGTTACATGGTCGATACTGAGAGATACGCGAGGGTTCGTGAATAATAACACATCGGGCCTGGGCAGTCCCTTCGTTTGTTAGGCTTGCTGAGGGAAGTTTGATGAATTGGAAGATTATTCTTTCCATGAATCGATAGATTCAGTCTTTTATTTTTTTCATTTAATTTATTTAAAGTCGCATCAACATCACAGATTATTAGCGATCACCTTTCGGTTGTACAATTTTGACATAAGGTTACATTTGAGATATTTACAATTGGTGTACATTCATGTGTTATTATTTAAATTTAAGTACTGTAAAAAACTAATTATATCGGATGCCGCGTGTTCATCACTCAGTTCTGTTTGGAGATTTCCTAGGATGTTGAATTTGCTTTTACTTGGTTGGTATAAAATAAGTCCATTACTGCTTACGAATATCTTTAACCCATTCAAATGCAAACCACTAACACGAATAATTCCCTCCTTTCCAAATTAACAAGATTTCTAAAATGGAATGTTTATTTATGAATTTTTCTCAATACCACATAGGAACTTTTCCATATATTAATTAATATCGCAAAATGATAAAAATAAATAAACTGTTGGTTTTATTTGTCTACATATTTTAAAAATCATTTGCATCTTCGGTCGCATTGTTGGAATAATAAAAAAATTAGTGTGTAATAGACAGTTAGTAGTTAAATATAAAAAATTGAAAACAGATATGAAATATCAATCATAGTTCCCAAGGGGATGCATGAAAAATTCAAAAAATGGCACGGTTATGAGGCTATAGTTTTTAAGATTTCACTCGGCATAATAAAAATCGTTCAATAAAAAAAGAAAAAAAAATTGTAAACTTTTAAATAAATAGATAAAGAATATATTCATACACAAATACCATTTTTAAAATTTTAATTCGAGGCCAACACGGACCAGAAATTATCCACAGAGCCACGAGTTTTAATTTCGAAAAATACCAATTCCCACGAGTCCCATCGTTTTGAATAAAAAATCAACATCCAGGTTAAAGTAAAAATATTTGTACTCCCTGCAAAATAATGCATATTCATGCTCAGCAAGCAGAAATTTTTTGACCGGCGCTGTTCCACCGCAATAAATATTTCAAACCCTATGAATATGTTACGCGGCCCGGCGCAACCCTTAAGGTTTTCCACCGGAAGGGACAAAGGGGTAGCGCCACCGTCGCATATTTTACATTATTAATTCATAGAAATCACGGATGGCGACCGTAAGTCGTCGACGCAGGACCGAAACGATCGATCATCGAAACTACGAGGAGCTTCTCTCGGCAACGTCGGCCTTTCCCGTGTTTGCCTTCGACACGTGTCGTTCCTTTTCTCCTGGTAAGAAACCAAACAGTGGGTGGAATGTCATAGACGCATCCGACGCTCTCTTCACCGGCAGTGAGCTTCGAGTGGGTGGAATGCACCCGAGCCTCGTCGTTCCACCGCGGGCATAACCAGTTTTTGTTTTCACGAGAAAATTAAAATTCCGCTCCAGCTGGAGTATAAAAAAGGCGGCAGTTTTCATCTCGGACAATCAAGATGCGATGTTTCCACGGTCCCCTTCTTTGTCGTCCGAAACAGCCACGGAAGGGCCAAAAAGTGGACCTTGGAAAGATCCGTTTCGCACAGGCGAAATCTATGTATACTGGGTGAGCCACGCGACTCGTCTCTCTTTTTCATGGCTGTTCTTAATTTTGTTTTGGTTGACGATGCTATTAACCCTCCACGATTCCGTGTAACCTTCAGGTCAAATGCTAATAGTACTAGCCTAATACATCGACACTTTTGTTAATAATTATAGTTTTTTCTTTTACAAGGTGATGTATTAGGTTGACTGGAAAGTAATGTCGTTTCGTTTACATTAAATTCAAACAAATTTTTAATAAATGTCTATTTTTAATCAATTATGTAATTGCCTTCGTTATCAACAGCCTTTTGCCATTTTGTGCGCAAATTTTCAACGCCATATCGATAAAAATCAATGAGCTGATGAGTGATAAACAAGTATTTAAAATTGCACAAACGACATTACTTTCCAGTATACCTAATATATAAATAAAGTTATATAATATAATGTATAAAATATAACGGCTTCTTAATATTAATACCGTTAGAAAAAACGAACTGTCTCAGACTATAACGTTATCTCATTTCTATCTTTTTCAATACTTTTCGAATCTTTACCTACTTGTTGTTAAGGCCTGTTAGAACAAAAGATGATATCGTCCAAATATCTACTATTACTACTCTGATAGGCGTACTTTATAAAATAAAAAAAAAATAAAAAAAAACAAAATCCTGAATCTCCTCCTACAAAAACTCTCTATAATTCACGCTGCAACTTTGATCAGACACAAAGTAAGAAATTGTTTACCTCACACTAAAAATTCCTAATCCAGACGAGACTTTAATTCATATCCATGGCTCACCCTGTATACAATAGTCAGTGGCGTAGACTCGACCCATGGAACACGTCGCAGACCTACTTCGCTTTTTTTTTCAATCCAAAAAGGATTCCCTAGACGAAAGATTTTCGAAACGAAAAACCACTACGCGCGATTTATCGATCATCGAAGGGCGTTCGTCCCTCCGCAGCGTCTATTATAAATTTCTCGATCAAACGACGGTCCCGCAGCTTCGAGATCCGATGAAATCTGATGCAACGTGAAACACAGATATTACGGCGGAAACCCGAGTCCTTTGACGACGTTTAGTTATCCGTGGAGAGATCGACCACGGGTCGAGGCAACGTAAAGATTCTACTTACGCCACTGATAAATCATTTCCATATATGGCGGCAGAAGCGCGCGGTACAACGTTACAGATTCAAATTAAAACCGTGGCTTCTTAAATGTAACCCGAGCCCGGGAATCCATTTGGAAGGGAACGCCGGCGGAACTCACGTGTGCGCGCCTCACGAATCCCGAATGAGATATAAAACGTATACCTAATCGGATTCACAACTCGACGGGATCAGTCGAACCGACCGCGCGAGACGATTAAGGGCCCCACCGATAAGCAACCCTTACCAATCAGGTTCGCCCGTATCGACAGATAAGCTAATCGTCGGCCCTTTTACAGGGGCTAAACGTTTCCTCTGTCGAAGGCCTTCCCGCCCATACCGGTTGCAACTTATGGCCGCTTGTTGACATACGCGCAGACTCCGTGGATCGTGCGTGCCCGTTCGATTCGTTAGAGTGTTCTCACCTTCCTTCTAACACGAACCAGTGCCATAACGCCGTGGGAGAGTACTCGATGCGTGGATGAATGAACTTTCATGGTGCTTCTTTTAGTATTTCGATAGATAAGGGTCTGTATAGTAAGTACAGATTTTTTGCAGCAAGGGAAAGGTATGGAAAGGGGTGGAAAGTGGTCTCGATGGGGCTAATTGATTGTGGGGGATGGCAGGTAATCAAGATTTTAAGAGGAAATAAAATTCACTCAAAAGAGGGTTAACCCAAGGTCCTCGAGAACAATTAAGAACACTTAGGATCCCTTTCGGTACCTGATACTTGAGCCATTGCCTTCATTTGTTCGCGAACCGTGGACCTACGAGAGCGCAGTAATTTATGAAATATAAATCCACACGAAACCAACCCCCAGCAAATTTGACCACACCCCACCACGCCTTCTCGCGTGGTGGTTTTGGTTCGCGTCCGAAACGTCTCCTTTTCCTTTTTCTTCACCTCTTTCTGCCCTTTGATCGTCCTGCAATTTTCTGTGTCCACGCCGGTATAATAACAGACCTTTCTTTGCCACGTTCGCGGTCTCCTTTGCCTCCCTCGAGCCTTTATTTCCCTGTCCTCTTCCGTTAGCCCGTCTCCGTCGCGTCCTCAAGTTTGTGTGCGCCAGGAGAGCCATTAAAATGGCGGAGCCTCGACCAGCAACGCTGAGAAAGTATACCAGAGCCAGATATCTTCGGGCTGCTAGTAACGCGTAACCGAGTCATTCGTTTGGCGAATCGATTCTCGTGTCTCAAGGCTCTAGCCTTCAACCTGGCGCGCATCGAAGCGTCCCCCCTTCGTTCCTTCGTTCTACTAATTGCCTCCTGTCTTACATTTCGGTGCTCCTCATTTTTTCACTTCGGACGGGACACCGTTTGTTCTTTGGGATGCCTTCATTCCGGCAAGTCGACGCCACGGAATCTCGACCCTCGAAACACGGTGATCGATAAGGGCAACAATTAACCACCGGTTCCTTTGGAGAAATCTTTTACATTCTTGCATTCGTAATATTGTATTCTATTTGTACCACCTATGAGTATAAGGTGACGTGTGCTTTAAAAGTATGTTAAATGATTAAGGTTTACAGGGACTCAATATTTATAAATAAAATTTATATTATAGACATTATATGATAAATGTTGTATTAGATTTTAGGGATGAATATAAACATTAGTAAATTTTTATCCCAAGGTATATTAATGAAACGTAAAGACCAATATAGCCATGCATCATTCGAAAGATACAAAATGAGCTATAGATTACCTTACAATTAATACAAATTAAGTAGCAAAATATAACATTTTGGATTTTTGCTTCCATTCACCCCTATTTTACGTTAAATCATACTGTCTGAAATGGAATGTTACACTTATTCAGATGATCTGAATAATTTATTATAAATAATTTTTTAAGAATTTTTAGAGGTGTGCTTTCATATTGAATCGATCGCTTTCTGTACTTTGAGGTCAGATATTCTGATGAAATTTAAATATGTCGTAAACCACATGTTATTAAGGGAGGTTCAAGTCATCATCTTGTTCGTTTTCTTAATTCTCACTTCTCTAAAAAAATCTTTACAACATGCAATACTGTAATATTTCCTTCAAAAGAATTATAAAAGGTACCATCGCGTTTCTGTATGTAATTAATTCTTTATACACATTAAATTAATAAATTCCGATTAGAATGACTCTAAAACAAAGCGTCGAAGCGTAAAGTAAAGAATAGGATCGTTCTTTAATTATAAGATGATTCCAAAGAGAAAAAACAAGGCCCTCTTTTCCCTTTCGTTCTCGCAGTTTCTATCATGAGGCGCGTGTCTGCTTTCCGCGGTGTGTGAATCGTGAATTAATAACAGACATTTTCGAATTCATATTATTTTCTACGGTCGGCAAGAATCGAGCCTGGGTGGCGGCGCGTTCCTCGTAGGAACGGTCATTAATTATTATACGGGACAGAAGAAGGGAGGCGCACGAGTAGAAGAGTGGGTGGAGGAAGACGGGCGGTCGAAGGTTGAATAGAAACGAAAAATAAGCGTGGAGATGTAACGGACGACCGTAAAAATATGCGAGGACAGATTTCGTATTAGGCCCTTTCTTGCTGGGTCTCTTCTTCCGCGCCTACGAAGACGACCGTAACATCGAGACGGCATTCGATCAAGAAGCAGCTGATCCATAACTGTTCGAGAATAATTAAAGGTGTAAATCGTTGTCTTTCTTTATTTTTTAAGCGAGAAAACTACTCTCGAGGTGTGAAATTGATTTAAAAGAATAACTATTATACTTGCATGTATATCTACATAAATTCTTATCTTATTATTTCTAAATTGTAGATAGAGAATTAAGCAATAAAACGAGAATATGTTAAATGAGAAAGTGTTAATAATTGCTTGGAAAATTTTCATACTAAACATTACACATACTTTTTATTCTAGTGACTCAAAATCATGATGAATGTTTAGTAATAATAAAACACGAGTATGTAGTCATACAAAGGTAACGCATTTTATTTCTTTATATTCCATTGCTTTTAGCAATTAGTATCACAAGCAATCAATAATATTAGACACTGTAATAATTTACAAGAATAAAATAGATAGATTTATACATATACATGTATCTCGGTTATTCTTTAAATTAATGTCACTTAAGGCGCATACTTGCTATTCATGTATATGTACATATATATGTACATTCGCATCTATTCATGTTTGTATTTATAACGAAACATTTATTTGCAAACATCAAACCTATCATTTAATTTGGACAAACTTCTTCGGTAGACATCGAGGGTACATGATTTAGTACATAATATCGTACTAAAGGAAAAGCCAGTACTTGAATTCGATTCATTGGAATTAATTCCCAAAGGAGACCTTATCATTCGACTGGCCAGTTCCCTTGAAGGTCTCTGAGTGCAGCGTGGAACCTCGAGGAACGATATTTTTATTTTCTTCGCGCTCCTTTCTCCGTCAACAGTAACGCAAATATCTGGGTCCTCCGACAGCGGCGAGTCGGAGGCTGATATTTTGACAGATATAATTATACGGTCCAACGAGCGGCCATAATCAAAATTCAATTCGTCTCTATCGTCGTATCTAATGGCGGGAGTCGTCGTCGTACCCGTTCACGGTCCGAATCACGCGTCGATCAGCTCGTTCGGCGCTCAGCCACGAATTCTTCGGTGAGACGCGTGGGCGGGTCGTTTTTGGGAGCCTGGAATGTCAGCCGTTATTGCGGGAATTTACCTGAAATCTTGTGTTAGCCGTTGTTTTGATCACGTGTTCCACGAAAATGGTATGACGGTTGAAAGACGTTTGCGTCGCGGTGGTCCGTGAAAGTACTCTCGAAACGTTCTTCGTCGAGTGCTTCCCCAATCGCGTGGCGGATCGCTTATAAACCAGAAGTCTTTGTTGCGTAATTTGAATGTAAATTGTACAGAATATTTTTAAAATGGCAGAGATTTTGGGGACGGGGTATACTTCATAAAGTAAGTAGTTAAATGACAACGATTACGAGTTCGAGAATCGTTTTCAAGTCATCAAATATTTGTTTTGTTTTCTCTATTACAAATTAACAGTGTTTATGTTGATATTAGTAATGAGATGCTTGTCAACCATATTTTATCGTTTTATTATGAATTGATTTACAGTCAGTCACGGAAGTATTCGTACCCTCGACGTCTACCGAAGAAATTTGTCGAAATTAAAAGGTAGGTTTGATGTTTGCAAATAAATGTTTCGTTACAAATACGTACATGAATAGATGTGAATGTATTAGGTCGTCCTAAAAGTTCATGCCTGCTACATCCACAAAAGCCACTGTAGTGACGCATTGTGCCTAACAGGACCTCCTGTCTGATGCAAACATTTATTCCCAGATTTACAGAAGAAGAATTCTTCAAACGGATCAAAAATGACCCCGCTCTGTTTTGTTGAAATCGTTCCAAGCGTTGAAAATGGACGCATCAAACTCCATAAAGCAATCGTTGCTTTTATTTATATTTTTATTCCACGAGCACATAATTCCCAGATCTACAGAAGAAGAATTCTTCAACGGGTCGATAATGACCCCGGTCCGTTTTGCTGAAATCGTTCCAAGCGTTGAAAATGGACGCACTCCACTCCACGCAAACTCCATAAAGCAACCGTTGCTTTTATTTATGTTTCTATTCCACGAGCGCATAATTCCCAGTGTCATCGAGCGGTCGAACCATGCCGATGGACTCCGTTCGATAACATTACCGTGGATCTAAGTAGCTGTCATTCTGTCTGGAATGCATCTGCAGTCCGCTGCGCGGTCGTGAGTTTCGGTAGAGTGTTGGCAGCGCTGGCGAGAAGTGGAACGCACGGTATCTCGATTCCACGGCGAACTGACGGATCGACAGGTGAATATACAGATTACAAATAGTCCGGTACGAAATTATCGATGAATCTGACATTCACGGTGGCCGGCTGGTATCGCCGAAAACCATCGACAAGGGGACCATCCCTCCCTTTCATGAAGAGATCAGACGAAACCAGTTGGCCGAAGTGAATCACGGCGCTGCGCGCATTTCTTCCCACCGGGTTCTCGCTTTTTTGCCTCCGCTCCTTCTCTGTACCTCGATACGTGTTTACCAATATGTCCGTCCGATTTATTCTGCGAGCGAAACCTCTCCCGTGGCCGTTCGATTACATTGATTAACGACGATAACGCTGCGGGCAGGGCTGGAGTAATGCCACCTGATGCCTTAAGCCATCGCTGGTAAATATTTTGGCGTTTGGAGGATGATAGTCGGTTCATCCCTCCCAGAGATGTGAAAGTTTTAATGTAAAAGTAATGCGTTATCTATTTGCCATTTGTAAATGTTTTTTAAGAGCTGCTTTTGATTTCTATCGCATTCTGCTGGACTTTTGCAGTGAAATATGGACGGACACTTAGAAACGACGTGATGAACCATCTTGATAAATAAAATGCAGTAAAGTTATAAGTTAAGAGTGTATGTGATGAATATCTGCAGTTGAACATGTATTTTAATTAAATCCTGAAAATGAAAGCAATGGAATATGTTATTCTCTGTGATAAATATTTCATTTTGTAGAAATGCAGCAGGTGTCATAATAA